>NW_028227482.1:0-52500 GCF_978045245.1 Mus caroli | reverse complement strand
GAAATAAAGAAAGACCAGGCAGGCCTGCCATCCTTATCTCTGTCTCTTTGTCTGTCTGTCTGTCTGTCTGATCCACTGGAACCTGAGATGGGCCACCATAAGGTGCTGGTAGTTTATCCCAGGTTCTCTGAAAGAGGAGACAATGCTGTTAATTGTTGAGCCCTCTCAGTGGCCCCACACATCTTTAAATTTTTAGAAATATATATGAGGCTGTGTTTATGTACATCATATGCAGACCATAAGAGGGATTTAGATTCTCCAGAATCTGACACCCTCTTCTGGAGTGTCTGAAGACAGCTACAGTGTACTTATATCTAATAAATACATAAATAAATATATAAATAAACATTTTTTTGAAAAGGATAAGAAAGAAAGAATGACCAGGCAGGCCTGCCATCCTTATCACTGTCTGTATGTCTGTCTGTCTGATCCCCTGGAACTGGAGATGGGCCACCTTATAGTTGCTGGTAGTTGATCCCAGGTCCTCTGGAAGAGGAGACAATGCTGTTAATTGTTGATCTTTTAGAGTGGCCCCACCCTTCTTTAAATTTTTAGAAGTATATGTGAGGCTGTGTTTATGTACATCATATGCAGACCATAAGAGTGATTTAGATTCTCCAGAATCTGACACCCTCTTCTGGAGTGTCTGAACAGCTACAGTGTACTTATATCTAATAATAAATTAATAAATAAATAAATAAATAAATAAATAAACATTTTTTTAAAAAAAGAATGAGAAAGAAAGAAAGACCAGGCAGGCCTGCCATCCTTATCACTGTCTGTCTGTCTGTCTGTCTGATCCCCTGGAACTGGAGATGGGCCACCTTTTAGGTGCTGGTAGTTGTTCCCAGGTTCTCTGGAAGAGGAGACAATGCTGTTAATTGTTGAGTCCTTTCAGTGGCCCCACCTATATTTAATTTTTAGAAGTATATGTGAGGCTGTGTTTATGTACATCATATTCAGACCATAAGAGGGATTTAGATTCTCCAGAATCTGACACCCTCTTCTGGAGTGTCTGAAGACGGCTACAGTGTACTTATATCTAATAAATAAATAAATAAATAAATAAATAAATAAATAAATAAATAAATAAATAAACAAACATTTTTTAAAAAGTATAAGAAATAAAGAAAGACCAGGCAGACCTGCCATCCTTATCTCTGTCTCTCTGTCTGTCTGTCTGTCTGTCTGATCCACTGGAACTGGAGATGGGCCACCATAAGGTGCTGGTAGTTTATCCCAGGTTCTCTGAAAGAGGAGACAATGCTGTTAATTGTTGAGCCCTCTCAGTGGCCCCACACATCTTTAAATTTTTAGAAGTATATGCGAGGCTGTGTTTATGTACATCATATGCAGATCATAAGAGGGATTTAGATTCTCCAGAATATGACACCCTCTTCTGGAGTGTCTGAAAGCAGCTACAGTGTACATATATCTAATAAATACATAAATAAATATATAAATAAACATTTTTTTAAAAGGATAAGACAGAGAGAAAGACCAGGCAGGCCTGCCATCCTTATCACTGTCTGTATGTCTGTCTGTCTGATCCCCTGAAACTGGAGATGGGCCACCATATAGTTGCTGGTAGTTGATTCCAGGTACTCTGGAAGAGGAGACAATGCTGTTAATTGTTGTGTCCTTTCAGTGGCCCCACCTATTTATAATTTTTAGAAGTATATGTGAGGCTGTGTTTATGTACATCATATTCAGACCATAAGAGGGATTTAGATTCTCTAGAATCTGACACCCTCTTATGGAGTGTCTGAAGACGGCTACAGTGTACTTATATCTAATAAATAAATAAATAAATAAATAAATAAATAAATAAACATTTTTTAAAAAGTATAAGAAATAAAGAAAGACCTGGCAGGCCTGCCATCCTTGTCTGTCTGTCTGTCTGTCTGATCCCCTGGAACTGGAGATGGGCCACTATATAATTGCTGGTAGTTGATCCCAGGTTCTCTGGAAGAGGAGTCAGTGCTGTTAATTGTTGAGCCCTTTCAGTGGCCCCACCCATCTTTAAATTTTTAGAAGTATATGTGAGGCTGTGTTCATGTACATCATATGCAGACCATAAGAGGGATATAGATTCTCGAGAATCTGACACCCTCTTCGGGAGTGTTTGAAGACAGCTACAGTTTACTTATATCTAATAAATACATACTTAAATTAATAAACATTTTTTTAAAAGGATAAGAAAGAAGGAAAGACAAGGTAGGCCTGCCATCCTTAACTCTATCTGTCTGTATGTCTGTCTGTCTGTCTGATCCCCTGGAACTGGAGATGGGCCACCATATAGTTGCTGGTAGTTGATCCCAGGTTCTCTATAAGAGGAGACAATGCTGTTAATTGTTGATCCCTTTCATTGGCCCCACACATCTTTAAATTTTTAGATGTAAATGTGAGGCTGTGTGTATGTACATCATATGCAGACCATAAGAAGGATATAGATTCTCCAGAATCTGACACCCTCTTCTGGAGTGTCTGAAGACAGCTACAGTGTACGTATATCTAATAAATACATAAATAAATAAATAAATAAATAAATAAATAAATAAATAAACAAACATTTTTTTAAAAGGGATAAGAAAGAAAGAAAAACCAGGCAGGCCTGCCATCCTTGTCTGTCTTTCTCTCTGTCTGATCCCCTGGACCTGGAGATGGGCCACCATATAGTTGCTGGTAGTTGATCCCAGGTTCTCTGGAAGAGGAGACAATGCTGTTAATTGTTGAGCGCTTTCAGTGGCCCCACCCATCGTTAAATTTTTAGTAGTATATGTGAGGCTGTGTTTATGTACATCATATGCAGACCATAAGAGGGATTTAGATTCTCCAGAATCTGACACCCTCTTCTGGAGTGTCTGAACAGCTGCAGTGTACTTATATATACTAAATAAATAAATAAATAAATAAATAAATAAATAAACATTTTTTTAAAAAGGATAAGAAAGAAAGAAAAACCAGGCAGGCCTGCCATCCTTAGCACTGTCTGTATGTCTGTCTGTCTGATCCCCTGGAACTGGAGATGGGCCACCATATAGTTGCTGGTAGTTGATCCCAGGTTCTCTGGAAGAGGAGACAATGCTGTTAATTGTTGAGCGCTTTCAGTGGCCCCACCCATCGTTAAATTTTTAGTAGTATATGTGAGGCTGTGTTTATGTACATCATATGCAGACCATAAGAGGGATTTAGATTCTCCAGAATCTGACACCCTCTTCTGGAGTGTCTGAACAGCTGCAGTGTACTTATATATACTAAATACATAAATAAGTAAATAAATAAATAAATAAATAAATAAATAAATAAATAAACATTTTTTTTAAAAAGGATAAGAAAGAAAGAAAAACCAGGCAGGCCTGCCATCCTTAGCACTGTCTGTATGTCTGTCTGTCTGATCCCCTGGAACTGGAGATGGGCCACCATATAGTTGCTGGTAGTTGATCCCAGGTTCTCTGGAAGAGGAGACAATGCTGTTAATTGTTGAGCGCTTTCAGTGGCCCCACCCATCGTTAAATTTTTAGTAGTATATGTGAGGCTGTGTTTATGTACATCATATGCAGACCATAAGAGGGATTTAGATTCTCCAGAATCTGACACCCTCTTCTGGAGTGTCTGAACAGCTGCAGTGTACTTATATATACTAAATACATAAATAAATAAATAAATAAATAAATAAATAAATAAATAAACATTTTTTTAAAAAGGATAAGAAAGAAAGAAAAACCAGGCAGGCCTGCCATCCTTAGCACTGTCTGTATGTCTGTCTGTCTGATCCCCTGGAACTGGAGATGGGCCACCATATAGTTGCTGGTAGTTGATCCCAGGTACTCTGGAAGAGGAGACAATGCTGTTAATTGTTGAGCTTTTAGAGTGGCCCCACCCTTCTTTAAATTTTTAGAAGTATATGTGAGGCTGTGTTTATGTACATCATATGCAGACCATAAGAGGGATTTAGATTCTCCAGAATCTGACACCCTATTCTGGAGTGTCTGAACAGCTACAGTGTACTTATATCTACTAAATAAATAAATAAATAAATAAACATTTTTTTCAAAAGGATAAGAAAGAAAGAAAGACCAGGCAGGCCTGCCATCCATATCTCTGCCTGTCTGTCTGTCTGTCTATCTGATCCAAGGGAACTGGAGATGGGCAACCATATAGTTGCTGGTAGTTGATCCAAGGTTCTCTGGAAGAGGAGACAATGCTCTTAATTGTTGAGCCCTTTCAGTGGCCCCACACTTCTTTAAATATGTAGAAGTATATGTGAGACTGTGTTTATGTACATCATATTCAGATTATAAGAGGATTTAGATTCTCCAGAATCTGAAACCCTCTACTGGAGTGTCTGAAGACAGCTACAGTGTACTTATATATAATAAAAACATAAATAAATAAATAAATAAATAAACATTTTTTAAAAAGGATAAGAAAGAAAGAACAGGCAGGCCTGCCATCCTTATCTCTGTCTATCTGTCTGTCTGTCTGATCCCCTGGAACTGGAGATGTGCTACCATATAGTTGCTGGTAGTTGATCCCAGGTACTCTGGAAGAGGAGACAATGCTGTTAATTGTTGAGCTTTTAGAGTGGCCCCACCCTTCTTTAAATTTATAGAAGTATATGTGAGGCTGTGTTTATGTACATCATATGCAGATTATAAGAGGGATTTAGATTCTCCAGAATCTGACACCCTCTTCTGGAGTGTCTGAACAGCTACAGTGTACTTATATCTACTAAATAAATAAATAAATAAATAAATAAATAAATAAATAAATAAATATTTTTTAAAAAGGATAAGACAGAAAGAAAGACCAGGCAGGCCTGCGATCCATATCTGTCTGTCTGTCTGTCTGTCTGTCTATCTGATCCCTGGGAACTGGAGATGGGCCACGAATAGTTGCTGGTAGTTGATCCCAGGTCCTCTAAATAGGAGACAATGCTGTTAATTGTTCAGCCCTTTCAGTGGCCCCACCCATCTTTAAATTTCTAGAAGTAAATGTGATGCTGTGTTTATGTACATCATATTCAGACCATTAAAGAAGGATTTATATTCTCCAGAATCTGACACCGTCTTTTGGAGTGTCTATGACGGATACAGTGTACTTATATCTAATAAATACATAAATAAAGAAATAAACATTTTTTAAAAACGATAAGAAAGAAAGAAAGACCAGGCAGGCCTGCCATCCTTATCTCTGTCTGTCTGTCTGTCTGTGTGATCCTCTGGAACTGGAGATGGGCCACCATAAGGTGCTGGTAGTTTATCCCAGGTTCTCTGGAAGAGGAGACAATGCTGTTAATTGTTGAGCCCTTTCAGTGGCCCCACCCATCTTTAAATTTTTAGAAGTATATGCGAGGCTGTGTTTATGTACATCATATGCAGACTATAAGAGGGATATAGATTCTCCAGAATCTGACACCCTCTTCTGGAGAGTCTGAAGACAGCTACAGTGTACTTATATCTAATAAATACATAAATAAATATATAAATAAACTTTTTTTAAAAAAGGATAAGAAAGAATGAAAGACCAGGCAGGCCTGCCATCCTTATCTCTGTCTGTCTGTCTCTCTGTCTGATCCCCTGCAACTTGAGATGGGCCACCACATAGTTGCTGGTAGTTGATCCCACGTTCTCTGGAAGAGGAGACAATGGTGTTAATTGTTGAGCCCTTTCAGTGGGCCCACCCATCTTTAAATTTTTAGAAGTATATATGAGGCTGTGTTTATGTACATCATATGCAGACCATAAGAGCGATTTAGATTCTCCAAAAGATGACACCCTCTTCTAGAGTGTCTGAAGACAGCTACAGTGTACTTATATCTAATAAATAAATAAATAAATAAATAAATAAATAAATAAATAAATAAACATTATTTTAAAAGTATAAGAAAGAAAGAAAGACCACGCAGGCCTCCATCCTTACCTCTGTCAGTCTGTCTGTCTGATCCCTTGGAACTGGAGATGGGCCACCATATAGTTGCTGTTAGTTGATCCCAGGTTCTCTGGAAGAAGAGACAATGCTGTTAATTGTTGAGCCCTTTCAGTGGCTCCACCTATCTTTAAATTTTTAGAAGTATATGTTAGGCTGTGTTTACGTATATCATATGTAGACCATAAGAGGGATTTTGATTCTCCAGAATCTGACACCCTCTTCTGGAGTGTCTTAAGACAACTACAGTGTACTTATATCTAATAAATACATAAATAAATAAATAAATAAATAAATAAATAAATAAACATTATTTTAAAAGGATAAGAAAGAAAAAAAAACCAGGCATGCCTGCCCTCCTTATCTCTGTCTGTCTGTCTGTCTGTCTGATCCCCTGGAACTGGAGATGGGCCACCATATAGTTGCTGGTAGTTGATCCCAGAAACTCTGGAAGAGGATACAATGCTGTTAATTGTTGAGCTTTTAGAGTGGTCCCACCCTTCTTCAAATTTTTAGTAATATATGTGAGGCTGTGTTTATGTACATCATATGCAGACCATAAGAGGGATTTAGATTCTCCAGAATCTGACACCCTCTTCTGGAGTGTCTGAAGACGGCTACAGTGTACTTATATCTAATAAATAAATAAATAAATAAATAAATAAATAAATAAATAAATAAACATTTTTTAAAAAGTATAAGAAATAAAGAAAGACCTGGCAGGCCTGCCATCCTTGTCTGTCTGTCTGTCTGTCTGATCCCCTGGAACTGGAGATGGGCCACTATATAATTGCTGGTAGTTGATCCCAGGTTCTCTGGAAGAGGAGTCAGTGCTGTTAATTGTTGAGCCCTTTCAGTGGCCCCACCCATCTTTAAATTTTTAGAAGTATATGTGAGGCTGTGTTCATGTACATCATATGCAGACCATAAGAGGGATATAGATTCTCGAGAATCTGACACCCTCTTCGGGAGTGTTTGAAGACAGCTACAGTTTACTTATATCTAATAAATACATACTTAAATTAATAAACATTTTTTTAAAAGGATAAGAAAGAAGGAAAGACAAGGTAGGCCTGCCATCCTTAACTCTATCTGTCTGTATGTCTGTCTGTCTGTCTGATCCCCTGGAACTGGAGATGGGCCACCATATAGTTGCTGGTAGTTGATCCCAGGTTCTCTATAAGAGGAGACAATGCTGTTAATTGTTGATCCCTTTCATTGGCCCCACACATCTTTAAATTTTTAGATGTAAATGTGAGGCTGTGTGTATGTACATCATATGCAGACCATAAGAAGGATATAGATTCTCCAGAATCTGACACCCTCTTCTGGAGTGTCTGAAGACAGCTACAGTGTACGTATATCTAATAAATACATAAATAAATAAATAAATAAATAAATAAATAAACAAACATTTTTTTAAAAGGGATAAGAAAGAAAGAAAAACCAGGCAGGCCTGCCATCCTTGTCTGTCTTTCTCTCTGTCTGATCCCCTGGACCTGGAGATGGGCCACCATATAGTTGCTGGTAGTTGATCCCAGGTTCTCTGGAAGAGGAGACAATGCTGTTAATTGTTGAGCGCTTTCAGTGGCCCCACCCATCGTTAAATTTTTAGTAGTATATGTGAGGCTGTGTTTATGTACATCATATGCAGACCATAAGAGGGATTTAGATTCTCCAGAATCTGACACCCTCTTCTGGAGTGTCTGAACAGCTGCAGTGTACTTATATATACTAAATAAATAAATAAATAAATAAATAAATAAATAAACATTTTTTTAAAAAGGATAAGAAAGAAAGAAAAACCAGGCAGGCCTGCCATCCTTAGCACTGTCTGTATGTCTGTCTGTCTGATCCCCTGGAACTGGAGATGGGCCACCATATAGTTGCTGGTAGTTGATCCCAGGTTCTCTGGAAGAGGAGACAATGCTGTTAATTGTTGAGCGCTTTCAGTGGCCCCACCCATCGTTAAATTTTTAGTAGTATATGTGAGGCTGTGTTTATGTACATCATATGCAGACCATAAGAGGGATTTAGATTCTCCAGAATCTGACACCCTCTTCTGGAGTGTCTGAACAGCTGCAGTGTACTTATATATACTAAATACATAAATAAGTAAATAAATAAATAAATAAATAAATAAATAAATAAATAAACATTTTTTTTAAAAAGGATAAGAAAGAAAGAAAAACCAGGCAGGCCTGCCATCCTTAGCACTGTCTGTATGTCTGTCTGTCTGATCCCCTGGAACTGGAGATGGGCCACCATATAGTTGCTGGTAGTTGATCCCAGGTTCTCTGGAAGAGGAGACAATGCTGTTAATTGTTGAGCGCTTTCAGTGGCCCCACCCATCGTTAAATTTTTAGTAGTATATGTGAGGCTGTGTTTATGTACATCATATGCAGACCATAAGAGGGATTTAGATTCTCCAGAATCTGACACCCTCTTCTGGAGTGTCTGAACAGCTGCAGTGTACTTATATATACTAAATACATAAATAAATAAATAAATAAATAAATAAATAAATAAATAAATAAATAAACATTTTTTTAAAAAGGATAAGAAAGAAAGAAAAACCAGGCAGGCCTGCCATCCTTAGCACTGTCTGTATGTCTGTCTGTCTGATCCCCTGGAACTGGAGATGGGCCACCATATAGTTGCTGGTAGTTGATCCCAGGTACTCTGGAAGAGGAGACAATGCTGTTAATTGTTGAGCTTTTAGAGTGGCCCCACCCTTCTTTAAATTTTTAGAAGTATATGTGAGGCTGTGTTTATGTACATCATATGCAGACCATAAGAGGGATTTAGATTCTCCAGAATCTGACACCCTATTCTGGAGTGTCTGAACAGCTACAGTGTACTTATATCTACTAAATAAATAAATAAATAAATAAACATTTTTTTCAAAAGGATAAGAAAGAAAGAAAGACCAGGCAGGCCTGCCATCCATATCTCTGCCTGTCTGTCTGTCTGTCTATCTGATCCAAGGGAACTGGAGATGGGCAACCATATAGTTGCTGGTAGTTGATCCAAGGTTCTCTGGAAGAGGAGACAATGCTCTTAATTGTTGAGCCCTTTCAGTGGCCCCACACTTCTTTAAATATGTAGAAGTATATGTGAGACTGTGTTTATGTACATCATATTCAGATTATAAGAGGATTTAGATTCTCCAGAATCTGAAACCCTCTACTGGAGTGTCTGAAGACAGCTACAGTGTACTTATATATAATAAAAACATAAATAAATAAATAAATAAATAAACATTTTTTAAAAAGGATAAGAAAGAAAGAACAGGCAGGCCTGCCATCCTTATCTCTGTCTATCTGTCTGTCTGTCTGATCCCCTGGAACTGGAGATGTGCTACCATATAGTTGCTGGTAGTTGATCCCAGGTACTCTGGAAGAGGAGACAATGCTGTTAATTGTTGAGCTTTTAGAGTGGCCCCACCCTTCTTTAAATTTATAGAAGTATATGTGAGGCTGTGTTTATGTACATCATATGCAGATTATAAGAGGGATTTAGATTCTCCAGAATCTGACACCCTCTTCTGGAGTGTCTGAACAGCTACAGTGTACTTATATCTACTAAATACATAAATAAATAAATAAATAAATAAATAAATAAATAAATAAATAAATAAATAAATAAATATTTTTTAAAAAGGATAAGACAGAAAGAAAGACCAGGCAGGCCTGCGATCCATATCTGTCTGTCTGTCTGTCTGTCTGTCTATCTGATCCCTGGGAACTGGAGATGGGCCACGAATAGTTGCTGGTAGTTGATCCCAGGTCCTCTAAATAGGAGACAATGCTGTTAATTGTTCAGCCCTTTCAGTGGCCCCACCCATCTTTAAATTTCTAGAAGTAAATGTGATGCTGTGTTTATGTACATCATATTCAGACCATTAAAGAAGGATTTATATTCTCCAGAATCTGACACCGTCTTTTGGAGTGTCTATGACGGATACAGTGTACTTATATCTAATAAATACATAAATAAAGAAATAAACATTTTTTAAAAACGATAAGAAAGAAAGAAAGACCAGGCAGGCCTGCCATCCTTATCTCTGTCTGTCTGTCTGTCTGTGTGATCCTCTGGAACTGGAGATGGGCCACCATAAGGTGCTGGTAGTTTATCCCAGGTTCTCTGGAAGAGGAGACAATGCTGTTAATTGTTGAGCCCTTTCAGTGGCCCCACCCATCTTTAAATTTTTAGAAGTATATGCGAGGCTGTGTTTATGTACATCATATGCAGACTATAAGAGGGATATAGATTCTCCAGAATCTGACACCCTCTTCTGGAGAGTCTGAAGACAGCTACAGTGTACTTATATCTAATAAATACATAAATAAATATATAAATAAACTTTTTTTAAAAAAGGATAAGAAAGAATGAAAGACCAGGCAGGCCTGCCATCCTTATCTCTGTCTGTCTGTCTCTCTGTCTGATCCCCTGCAACTTGAGATGGGCCACCACATAGTTGCTGGTAGTTGATCCCACGTTCTCTGGAAGAGGAGACAATGGTGTTAATTGTTGAGCCCTTTCAGTGGGCCCACCCATCTTTAAATTTTTAGAAGTATATATGAGGCTGTGTTTATGTACATCATATGCAGACCATAAGAGCGATTTAGATTCTCCAAAAGATGACACCCTCTTCTAGAGTGTCTGAAGACAGCTACAGTGTACTTATATCTAATAAATAAATAAATAAATAAATAAATAAATAAATAAATAAATAAACATTATTTTAAAAGTATAAGAAAGAAAGAAAGACCACGCAGGCCTCCATCCTTACCTCTGTCAGTCTGTCTGTCTGATCCCTTGGAACTGGAGATGGGCCACCATATAGTTGCTGTTAGTTGATCCCAGGTTCTCTGGAAGAAGAGACAATGCTGTTAATTGTTGAGCCCTTTCAGTGGCTCCACCTATCTTTAAATTTTTAGAAGTATATGTTAGGCTGTGTTTACGTATATCATATGTAGACCATAAGAGGGATTTTGATTCTCCAGAATCTGACACCCTCTTCTGGAGTGTCTGAAGACAACTACAGTGTACTTATATCTAATAAATACATGAATAAATAAATAAATAAATAAATAAATAAATAAATAAATAAATAAACATTATTTTAAAAGGATAAGAAAGAAAAAAAAACCAGGCATGCCTGCCCTCCTTATCTCTGTCTGTCTGTCTGTCTGTCTGATCCCCTGGAACTGGAGATGGGCCACCATATAGTTGCTGGTAGTTGATCCCAGAAACTCTGGAAGAGGATACAATGCTGTTAATTGTTGAGCTTTTAGAGTGGTCCCACCCTTCTTCAAATTTTTAGTAATATATGTGAGGCTGTGTTTATGTACATCGTATGCAGACCATAAGAGGGATTTAGATTCTCCAGAATCTGACACCCTCTTCTGGAGTGTCTGAAGACGGCTACAGTGTACTTATATCTAATAAATAAATAAATAAATAAATAAATAAATAAATAAATAAATAAACATTTTTTAAAAAGTATAAGAAATAAAGAAAGACCTGGCAGGCCTGCCATCCTTGTCTGTCTGTCTGTCTGTCTGATCCCCTGGAACTGGAGATGGGCCACTATATAATTGCTGGTAGTTGATCCCAGGTTCTCTGGAAGAGGAGTCAGTGCTGTTAATTGTTGAGCCCTTTCAGTGGCCCCACCCATCTTTAAATTTTTAGAAGTATATGTGAGGCTGTGTTCATGTACATCATATGCAGACCATAAGAGGGATATAGATTCTCGAGAATCTGACACCCTCTTCGGGAGTGTTTGAAGACAGCTACAGTTTACTTATATCTAATAAATACATACTTAAATTAATAAACATTTTTTTAAAAGGATAAGAAAGAAGGAAAGACAAGGTAGGCCTGCCATCCTTAACTCTATCTGTCTGTATGTCTGTCTGTCTGTCTGATCCCCTGGAACTGGAGATGGGCCACCATATAGTTGCTGGTAGTTGATCCCAGGTTCTCTATAAGAGGAGACAATGCTGTTAATTGTTGATCCCTTTCATTGGCCCCACACATCTTTAAATTTTTAGATGTAAATGTGAGGCTGTGTGTATGTACATCATATGCAGACCATAAGAAGGATATAGATTCTCCAGAATCTGACACCCTCTTCTGGAGTGTCTGAAGACAGCTACAGTGTACGTATATCTAATAAATACATAAATAAATAAATAAATAAATAAATAAATAAATAAATAAATAAACAAACATTTTTTTAAAAGGGATAAGAAAGAAAGAAAAACCAGGCAGGCCTGCCATCCTTGTCTGTCTTTCTCTCTGTCTGATCCCCTGGACCTGGAGATGGGCCACCATATAGTTGCTGGTAGTTGATCCCAGGTTCTCTGGAAGAGGAGACAATGCTGTTAATTGTTGAGCGCTTTCAGTGGCCCCACCCATCGTTAAATTTTTAGTAGTATATGTGAGGCTGTGTTTATGTACATCATATGCAGACCATAAGAGGGATTTAGATTCTCCAGAATCTGACACCCTCTTCTGGAGTGTCTGAACAGCTGCAGTGTACTTATATATACTAAATACATAAATAAATAAATAAATAAATAAATAAACATTTTTTTAAAAAGGATAAGAAAGAAAGAAAAACCAGGCAGGCCTGCCATCCTTAGCACTGTCTGTATGTCTGTCTGTCTGATCCCCTGGAACTGGAGATGGGCCACCATATAGTTGCTGGTAGTTGATCCCAGGTTCTCTGGAAGAGGAGACAATGCTGTTAATTGTTGAGCGCTTTCAGTGGCCCCACCCATCGTTAAATTTTTAGTAGTATATGTGAGGCTGTGTTTATGTACATCATATGCAGACCATAAGAGGGATTTAGATTCTCCAGAATCTGACACCCTCTTCTGGAGTGTCTGAACAGCTGCAGTGTACTTATATATACTAAATACATAAATAAGTAAATAAATAAATAAATAAATAAATAAATAAACATTTTTTTTAAAAAGGATAAGAAAGAAAGAAAAACCAGGCAGGCCTGCCATCCTTAGCACTGTCTGTATGTCTGTCTGTCTGATCCCCTGGAACTGGAGATGGGCCACCATATAGTTGCTGGTAGTTGATCCCAGGTTCTCTGGAAGAGGAGACAATGCTGTTAATTGTTGAGCGCTTTCAGTGGCCCCACCCATCGTTAAATTTTTAGTAGTATATGTGAGGCTGTGTTTATGTACATCATATGCAGACCATAAGAGGGATTTAGATTCTCCAGAATCTGACACCCTCTTCTGGAGTGTCTGAACAGCTGCAGTGTACTTATATATACTAAATACATAAATAAATAAATAAATAAATAAATAAATAAATAAATAAACATTTTTTTAAAAAGGATAAGAAAGAAAGAAAAACCAGGCAGGCCTGCCATCCTTAGCACTGTCTGTATGTCTGTCTGTCTGATCCCCTGGAACTGGAGATGGGCCACCATATAGTTGCTGGTAGTTGATCCCAGGTACTCTGGAAGAGGAGACAATGCTGTTAATTGTTGAGCTTTTAGAGTGGCCCCACCCTTCTTTAAATTTTTAGAAGTATATGTGAGGCTGTGTTTATGTACATCATATGCAGACCATAAGAGGGATTTAGATTCTCCAGAATCTGACACCCTATTCTGGAGTGTCTGAACAGCTACAGTGTACTTATATCTACTAAATAAATAAATAAATAAATAAACATTTTTTTCAAAAGGATAAGAAAGAAAGAAAGACCAGGCAGGCCTGCCATCCATATCTCTGCCTGTCTGTCTGTCTGTCTATCTGATCCAAGGGAACTGGAGATGGGCAACCATATAGTTGCTGGTAGTTGATCCAAGGTTCTCTGGAAGAGGAGACAATGCTCTTAATTGTTGAGCCCTTTCAGTGGCCCCACACTTCTTTAAATATGTAGAAGTATATGTGAGACTGTGTTTATGTACATCATATTCAGATTATAAGAGGATTTAGATTCTCCAGAATCTGAAACCCTCTACTGGAGTGTCTGAAGACAGCTACAGTGTACTTATATATAATAAAAACATAAATAAATAAATAAATAAATAAACATTTTTTAAAAAGGATAAGAAAGAAAGAACAGGCAGGCCTGCCATCCTTATCTCTGTCTATCTGTCTGTCTGTCTGATCCCCTGGAACTGGAGATGTGCTACCATATAGTTGCTGGTAGTTGATCCCAGGTACTCTGGAAGAGGAGACAATGCTGTTAATTGTTGAGCTTTTAGAGTGGCCCCACCCTTCTTTAAATTTATAGAAGTATATGTGAGGCTGTGTTTATGTACATCATATGCAGATTATAAGAGGGATTTAGATTCTCCAGAATCTGACACCCTCTTCTGGAGTGTCTGAACAGCTACAGTGTACTTATATCTACTAAATACATAAATAAATAAATAAATAAATAAATAAATAAATAAATAAATAAATATTTTTTAAAAAGGATAAGACAGAAAGAAAGACCAGGCAGGCCTGCGATCCATATCTGTCTGTCTGTCTGTCTGTCTGTCTATCTGATCCCTGGGAACTGGAGATGGGCCACGAATAGTTGCTGGTAGTTGATCCCAGGTCCTCTAAATAGGAGACAATGCTGTTAATTGTTCAGCCCTTTCAGTGGCCCCACCCATCTTTAAATTTCTAGAAGTAAATGTGATGCTGTGTTTATGTACATCATATTCAGACCATTAAAGAAGGATTTATATTCTCCAGAATCTGACACCGTCTTTTGGAGTGTCTATGACGGATACAGTGTACTTATATCTAATAAATACATAAATAAAGAAATAAACATTTTTTAAAAACGATAAGAAAGAAAGAAAGACCAGGCAGGCCTGCCATCCTTATCTCTGTCTGTCTGTCTGTCTGTGTGATCCTCTGGAACTGGAGATGGGCCACCATAAGGTGCTGGTAGTTTATCCCAGGTTCTCTGGAAGAGGAGACAATGCTGTTAATTGTTGAGCCCTTTCAGTGGCCCCACCCATCTTTAAATTTTTAGAAGTATATGCGAGGCTGTGTTTATGTACATCATATGCAGACTATAAGAGGGATATAGATTCTCCAGAATCTGACACCCTCTTCTGGAGAGTCTGAAGACAGCTACAGTGTACTTATATCTAATAAATACATAAATAAATATATAAATAAACTTTTTTTAAAAAAGGATAAGAAAGAATGAAAGACCAGGCAGGCCTGCCATCCTTATCTCTGTCTGTCTGTCTCTCTGTCTGATCCCCTGCAACTTGAGATGGGCCACCACATAGTTGCTGGTAGTTGATCCCACGTTCTCTGGAAGAGGAGACAATGGTGTTAATTGTTGAGCCCTTTCAGTGGGCCCACCCATCTTTAAATTTTTAGAAGTATATATGAGGCTGTGTTTATGTACATCATATGCAGACCATAAGAGCGATTTAGATTCTCCAAAAGATGACACCCTCTTCTAGAGTGTCTGAAGACAGCTACAGTGTACTTATATCTAATAAATAAATAAATAAATAAATAAATAAATAAATAAATAAATAAATAAACATTATTTTAAAAGTATAAGAAAGAAAGAAAGACCACGCAGGCCTCCATCCTTACCTCTGTCAGTCTGTCTGTCTGATCCCTTGGAACTGGAGATGGGCCACCATATAGTTGCTGTTAGTTGATCCCAGGTTCTCTGGAAGAAGAGACAATGCTGTTAATTGTTGAGCCCTTTCAGTGGCTCCACCTATCTTTAAATTTTTAGAAGTATATGTTAGGCTGTGTTTACGTATATCATATGTAGACCATAAGAGGGATTTTGATTCTCCAGAATCTGACACCCTCTTCTGGAGTGTCTGAAGACAACTACAGTGTACTTATATCTAATAAATACATGAATAAATAAATAAATAAATAAATAAATAAATAAATAAACATTATTTTAAAAGGATAAGAAAGAAAAAAAAACCAGGCATGCCTGCCCTCCTTATCTCTGTCTGTCTGTCTGTCTGTCTGATCCCCTGGAACTGGAGATGGGCCACCATATAGTTGCTGGTAGTTGATCCCAGAAACTCTGGAAGAGGATACAATGCTGTTAATTGTTGAGCTTTTAGAGTGGTCCCACCCTTCTTCAAATTTTTAGTAATATATGTGAGGCTGTGTTTATGTACATCATATGCAGACCATAAGAGGGATTTAGATTCTCCAGAATCTGACACCCTCTTCTGGAGTGTCTGAAGACGGCTACAGTGTACTTATATCTAATAAATAAATAAATAAATAAATAAATAAATAAATAAACATTTTTTAAAAAGTATAAGAAATAAAGAAAGACCTGGCAGGCCTGCCATCCTTGTCTGTCTGTCTGTCTGTCTGATCCCCTGGAACTGGAGATGGGCCACTATATAATTGCTGGTAGTTGATCCCAGGTTCTCTGGAAGAGGAGTCAGTGCTGTTAATTGTTGAGCCCTTTCAGTGGCCCCACCCATCTTTAAATTTTTAGAAGTATATGTGAGGCTGTGTTCATGTACATCATATGCAGACCATAAGAGGGATATAGATTCTCGAGAATCTGACACCCTCTTCGGGAGTGTTTGAAGACAGCTACAGTTTACTTATATCTAATAAATACATACTTAAATTAATAAACATTTTTTTAAAAGGATAAGAAAGAAGGAAAGACAAGGTAGGCCTGCCATCCTTAACTCTATCTGTCTGTATGTCTGTCTGTCTGTCTGATCCCCTGGAACTGGAGATGGGCCACCATATAGTTGCTGGTAGTTGATCCCAGGTTCTCTATAAGAGGAGACAATGCTGTTAATTGTTGATCCCTTTCATTGGCCCCACACATCTTTAAATTTTTAGATGTAAATGTGAGGCTGTGTGTATGTACATCATATGCAGACCATAAGAAGGATATAGATTCTCCAGAATCTGACACCCTCTTCTGGAGTGTCTGAAGACAGCTACAGTGTACGTATATCTAATAAATACATAAATAAATAAATAAATAAATAAATAAATAAATAAATAAACAAACATTTTTTTAAAAGGGATAAGAAAGAAAGAAAAACCAGGCAGGCCTGCCATCCTTGTCTGTCTTTCTCTCTGTCTGATCCCCTGGACCTGGAGATGGGCCACCATATAGTTGCTGGTAGTTGATCCCAGGTTCTCTGGAAGAGGAGACAATGCTGTTAATTGTTGAGCGCTTTCAGTGGCCCCACCCATCGTTAAATTTTTAGTAGTATATGTGAGGCTGTGTTTATGTACATCATATGCAGACCATAAGAGGGATTTAGATTCTCCAGAATCTGACACCCTCTTCTGGAGTGTCTGAACAGCTGCAGTGTACTTATATATACTAAATACATAAATAAATAAATAAATAAATAAATAAATAAACATTTTTTTAAAAAGGATAAGAAAGAAAGAAAAACCAGGCAGGCCTGCCATCCTTAGCACTGTCTGTATGTCTGTCTGTCTGATCCCCTGGAACTGGAGATGGGCCACCATATAGTTGCTGGTAGTTGATCCCAGGTTCTCTGGAAGAGGAGACAATGCTGTTAATTGTTGAGCGCTTTCAGTGGCCCCACCCATCGTTAAATTTTTAGTAGTATATGTGAGGCTGTGTTTATGTACATCATATGCAGACCATAAGAGGGATTTAGATTCTCCAGAATCTGACACCCTCTTCTGGAGTGTCTGAACAGCTGCAGTGTACTTATATATACTAAATACATAAATAAGTAAATAAATAAATAAATAAATAAATAAATAAATAAACATTTTTTTTAAAAAGGATAAGAAAGAAAGAAAAACCAGGCAGGCCTGCCATCCTTAGCACTGTCTGTATGTCTGTCTGTCTGATCCCCTGGAACTGGAGATGGGCCACCATATAGTTGCTGGTAGTTGATCCCAGGTTCTCTGGAAGAGGAGACAATGCTGTTAATTGTTGAGCGCTTTCAGTGGCCCCACCCATCGTTAAATTTTTAGTAGTATATGTGAGGCTGTGTTTATGTACATCATATGCAGACCATAAGAGGGATTTAGATTCTCCAGAATCTGACACCCTCTTCTGGAGTGTCTGAACAGCTGCAGTGTACTTATATATACTAAATACATAAATAAATAAATAAATAAATAAATAAATAAATAAATAAATAAACATTTTTTTAAAAAGGATAAGAAAGAAAGAAAAACCAGGCAGGCCTGCCATCCTTAGCACTGTCTGTATGTCTGTCTGTCTGATCCCCTGGAACTGGAGATGGGCCACCATATAGTTGCTGGTAGTTGATCCCAGGTACTCTGGAAGAGGAGACAATGCTGTTAATTGTTGAGCTTTTAGAGTGGCCCCACCCTTCTTTAAATTTTTAGAAGTATATGTGAGGCTGTGTTTATGTACATCATATGCAGACCATAAGAGGGATTTAGATTCTCCAGAATCTGACACCCTATTCTGGAGTGTCTGAACAGCTACAGTGTACTTATATCTACTAAATAAATAAATAAATAAATAAACATTTTTTTCAAAAGGATAAGAAAGAAAGAAAGACCAGGCAGGCCTGCCATCCATATCTCTGCCTGTCTGTCTGTCTGTCTATCTGATCCAAGGGAACTGGAGATGGGCAACCATATAGTTGCTGGTAGTTGATCCAAGGTTCTCTGGAAGAGGAGACAATGCTCTTAATTGTTGAGCCCTTTCAGTGGCCCCACACTTCTTTAAATATGTAGAAGTATATGTGAGACTGTGTTTATGTACATCATATTCAGATTATAAGAGGATTTAGATTCTCCAGAATCTGAAACCCTCTACTGGAGTGTCTGAAGACAGCTACAGTGTACTTATATATAATAAAAACATAAATAAATAAATAAATAAATAAACATTTTTTAAAAAGGATAAGAAAGAAAGAACAGGCAGGCCTGCCATCCTTATCTCTGTCTATCTGTCTGTCTGTCTGATCCCCTGGAACTGGAGATGTGCTACCATATAGTTGCTGGTAGTTGATCCCAGGTACTCTGGAAGAGGAGACAATGCTGTTAATTGTTGAGCTTTTAGAGTGGCCCCACCCTTCTTTAAATTTATAGAAGTATATGTGAGGCTGTGTTTATGTACATCATATGCAGATTATAAGAGGGATTTAGATTCTCCAGAATCTGACACCCTCTTCTGGAGTGTCTGAACAGCTACAGTGTACTTATATCTACTAAATACATAAATAAATAAATAAATAAATAAATAAATAAATAAATATTTTTTAAAAAGGATAAGACAGAAAGAAAGACCAGGCAGGCCTGCGATCCATATCTGTCTGTCTGTCTGTCTGTCTGTCTATCTGATCCCTGGGAACTGGAGATGGGCCACGAATAGTTGCTGGTAGTTGATCCCAGGTCCTCTAAATAGGAGACAATGCTGTTAATTGTTCAGCCCTTTCAGTGGCCCCACCCATCTTTAAATTTCTAGAAGTAAATGTGATGCTGTGTTTATGTACATCATATTCAGACCATTAAAGAAGGATTTATATTCTCCAGAATCTGACACCGTCTTTTGGAGTGTCTATGACGGATACAGTGTACTTATATCTAATAAATACATAAATAAAGAAATAAACATTTTTTAAAAACGATAAGAAAGAAAGAAAGACCAGGCAGGCCTGCCATCCTTATCTCTGTCTGTCTGTCTGTCTGTGTGATCCTCTGGAACTGGAGATGGGCCACCATAAGGTGCTGGTAGTTTATCCCAGGTTCTCTGGAAGAGGAGACAATGCTGTTAATTGTTGAGCCCTTTCAGTGGCCCCACCCATCTTTAAATTTTTAGAAGTATATGCGAGGCTGTGTTTATGTACCGAATATGCAGACCATAAGAGGGATTTAGATTCTCCAGAATCTGACACCCTCTTCTGGAGTGTCTGAAGACAGCTACAGTGTACTTATATCTAATAAATTCATAAATAAACAAATAAACATTTTTTAAAAATGATAATAAAGAAAGAGAGACCAGGCAGGCCTGCCATCCTTGTCTGTCTGTCTGTCTGTCTGATTCCCTGGAACTGGAGATGGGCCACCATATAATTGCTGGTAGTTGATCCCAGGTTCTCTGGAAGAGGAGTCAGTGCTGTTAATTGTTGAGCCCTTTCAGTGGCCACACCCATCTTTAAATTTTTAGAAGTATTTTTGAGGCTGTGTTCATGTACATCATATGCAGACCATAAGAGTGATATAGATTCTCGAGAATCTGACACCCTCTTCGGGAGTGTTTGAAGACAGCTACAGTTTACTTAAATCTAATAAATACATACTTAAATTAATAAACATTTTTTAAAAAGGATAAGAAAGAATGAAAGACCAGGTAGGCCTGCCATCCTTAACTCTATCTGTCTGTATGTCAGTCTGTCTGTCTGATCCCCTGGAACTGGAGATGGGCCACCATATAGTTGCTGTTAGTTGATCCCAGGTTCTCTGGAAGAGGAGACAATGCTGTTAATTGTTGAGCCCTTTCAGTGGCTCCACCTATCTTTAAATTTTTAGAAGTATATGTTAGGCTGTGTTTATGTACATCATATGCAGACCATAAGAGGGATATAGATTCTCCAGAATCTGACACCCTCTTCTGGAGTGTCTGAAGACAGCTACAGTGTACTTATATCTAATAAATACATAAATAAATAAATAAATAAATAAATAAACATTTTTTAAAAGGGATAAGAAAGAAAGAAAAACCAGGCAGGCCTGCCATCCTTGTCTGTCTTTCTCTCTGTCTGTCTGTCTTGCCTAGCCCCTTGAGTAGCCTAGCCTAGTCCCTTGCCTTGACTAGCCCAGCCCCTTGCCTAGCCTAGCCTAGCCCAGCCCTGCCTTGCCTAGCCCTGCCTATCCCTGTCTTTAACCAGGCTGGCCTCGAACTCAGAAACTGACTGCCTCTGCCTCTAGAGTGCTCTCATCAAGAGCTCGAGCCACCACTGACTGTTGGGTTTTCTAAGTCTTACATAGGTATGGTCTGTTTCTCAGCTGTGAAACCCTAATTAACACATGTAGTATGTCCTAGGTCAGCCATAGCTACACACTGAGGCCTTTTCTAAAACAAAACAAAAGAAAACAAAAAATAGAAATAATAAAATAAATAAATTAAGCAACCACATGATATCTTTTCTTTCTTTCAATGATACTCAGAACTTGAAACAGTTCACCCATGAGACCTCAGCGCCGGACATTGAGTCTCTTTCCCTAACAAGTATTATGGCTGAACCTAAGGGGTTCTACTGCTGATTTGTGTCCCCCACTTTAAAAAAATAGTTGTTTTCAAAGGCTGCAAGTTCTTAGCCCTGTTCCTTGTTACAGTTGAGTCACAGCCCTGAAAGTTCAGTGGTAGTTAAAGGCACTGAGAAGGGCTTCCTATAGACATCAAAGGCCAAGTCTTTGTTTTTAAAAAGTTAATCTGGATTCCCCCACCCCCTGGCATCCTTAGAATTCCTAGAAAGGAAGGCAGGGACCTGGGCAGAAGGGTGCAAGGCTACTGGTGTTTGTAAGTGGTAACAGAAAGCTTTCTCTTGTTGGTACCCTACCCCAAGTTACACTGTCACTTCTTTTTCCTAGTTGTTGTTTTGTCGGTTTGTATTCTCAACATAGACCCTTTTCCTTCCTAACCTTGGCTGTCCTGAACCTTACTGTCCTTGAACTCAGTGATTTGCCTGTCTTGCTGGGATGAAACTGTGAGCTACCATCCAGAAGGAAGCACCCTGCTGAGGTTAGATTGGGGTCTCTTCTATTTTCCTCTATGAACATGCATATGGCAGGCCTGTTCTTTCTTTTTTACTTTTCCTTTTCTTTTTAAAGATTTATTTATTTATTATATTTAAGTATGCTGTAGCTATCTTCAGACAGTCCAGAAGAGGGTGTCAGATTCTGAAGAATCTAAATCATTCTTATTGTCTGCATATGATGTATATAAACACAGCCTCACATATACTCAAAAAAAAAAAAAAAAGAAAGATGTGGCTACAGAGAGGGCTCAACAATTAAGAGCATTGTCTCCTCTTCCAGAGAACCTGGGCTCAATTACCAGTATTATATATGGTGGCCCATCTCCAGTTCCAGGGGATCTAATACTCTGTTCTGGAGTCTGTGGGCACAGCATACACATGCAAAACATTCTTACACAATCATTGAGAGAGGAGAGAGAGGGGTTGAGAGAGAGGGGAGGTAATCATACCTCCTGACAAGTTTGAAGACCTGAGCTTCATCACTCACACAAATAAATAAATGCAAAATATTTTTTTATAAATAAACTCTGCCATTGCCCTTTAAAAATTCCTAGAAAACAAGTTTTATAAGCAACAGTTTTATTTACTATATCTAAAGGACAGTCATGAGCATATTCAATAAATAGAAAAAGGCCTGTTAGTCTTAGAAATGGAATGGACAAACCAAGGAAGGTTTGCAATTACATAATGAGGCATCTCAGCCCAGCTCTAAGGTTGGAAATAAGACTGGAGAATAGGATACACCTGAAGACAGCCATCCATTGTTTTTTGTTTTGGAGGCTGAAAGGATACACCTGAAGACAGCCAATGCTGTGTGATGGTGATCTGGTATTTTTTTTTTTAATTTTTAAAAACTTTAACACTTTTTATAAAACTTTTATAAAAACTTTTTCTTTCTTTCTTTTCTTCTTTCCTTTCTTTCTTTCCTTCTTTCCTTTCTTCCTTTCCTCACCCTAGCCCCTACCCTAGCCCTGTCTTTCACCAGGGTGGACTCGAACTCAGAAACTGACTGCCTCTGCCTACAGAGTGCTCTCATTAAGAGCTTGAGCCACCACTGAATGTAGGGTTTTCTAAGCCTTACCTTGCTCTTGGTGTCTGTTCTCAGCTGTGAAACCCTAATTAACACAAGTAGGCAGTCCTGGGTCAGCCAGAGCTACAGACAGAGGACTTCTCTAAAAACAAATAAAACAAAACAAAACAACAAATAGAAATAATAAAATACATAAATTAAGCAACCACAGCATAGCTTTTCTCTATCTAGGTGGTACTCAGAAATTCCAGCAGTTGGCCTGTGACACGTCAGCTCAGTATATGTGAGGCTGTGTTTATGTACATCATATGCAGACCATAAGAGGGATTTACATTCTCCAGATTCTGACACCCTCCTCTGGAGTGTCTAAAGAAAGCTACAGTGTACTTATATCTAAGAAATACATAAATAAATAAATAAATAAATAAATAAATAAATAAATAAATAAATAAATATTTTTTAAAAAGGATAAGAAAGAAAGAAAGACCAGGCAGGCCTGCCATCTTTATCTCTGCCTGTCTGTCTGTCTGTCTGATCCCCTGGAACTGGAGATGGGCCACCTTGTAGGTGCTGGTAGTTGATCCGAGGTTCTCTGGAAGAGGAGACAATGCTGTTAATTGTTGAGCCCTTTCAGTGGCCCCACCCATTTTTAATTTTTAGAAGTATATGTGAGGCTGTGTTTATGTACATCATATTCAGACCATAAGAGGGATTTAGATTCTCCAGAATCTGACACCATCTTCTGGAGTGTCTGAAGACGGCTACAGTGTACTTATATCTAATAAATAAATAAATAAATAAATAAACATTTTTAAAAAAGTATAAGAAATAAAGAAAGACCAGTCAGGCCTGCCATCTTTATCTCTGTCTCTCTGTCTGTCTGTCTGTCTGATCCCTTGGAACTGGAGATGGGCCACCATAAGGTGCTGGTAGTTTATCCCAGGTTCCCTGAAAGAGGAGACAATGCTGTTAATTGTTGAGCCCTCTCAGTGGCCCCACACATCTTTAAATTTTTAGAAGTATATGTGAGGCTGTGTTTATGTACATCATATGCAGTCCATAAAAGGGATTTAGATTCTCCAGAATCTGACACCCTCTTCTGGAGTGTCTGAAGACAGCTACAGTGTACTTATATCTAATAAATACATAAATAAATATATAAATAAACATTTTTTAAAAAGGATAAGAAAGAAAGAAAGACCAGGCAGGCCTGCCATCCTTATCACTGTCTGTATGTCTGTCTGTCTGATCCCCTGGAACTGGAAATGGGCCACCATATAGTTGCTGGTAGTTGATCCCAGGTACTCTGGAAGAGGAGACAATGCTGTTAATTGTTGAGCCCTTTCAGTGGCGCCACCCATCTTTAAATATTTAGAGGTATATGTGAGGCTGTGTTTATGTACATCATATGCAGACCATAAGAGGGATTTAGATTCTCCAGAATCTGACACCCACTTCTGGAGTGTCTGAAGACAGCTACAGTGTACTTATATCTAATAAATACATAAATAAATATATAAATAAACATTATTTTAAAAAGGATAAGAAAGAAAGAAAGACCAGGCAGGCCTGCCATCCTTATCACTGTCTGTATGTCTGTCTGTCTGATCCCCTGGAACTGGAGATGGGCCACCATATAGTTGCTGGTAGTTGATCCCAGGTACTCTGGAAGAGGAGACAATGCTGTTAATTGTTGAGCCCTTTCAGTGGCGCCACCCATCTTTAAATATTTAGAGGTATATGTGAGGCTGTGTTTATGTACATCATATGCAGACCATAAGAGGGATTTAGATTCTCCAGAATCTGACACCCTCTTCTGGAGTGTCTGAAGACAGCTACAGTGTACTTATATCTAATAAATAAATAGATAAATAAATAAATAAATAAATAAACATTTTTTAAAAAGTATAAGAAAGAAAGAAAGACCAGGCAGGCCTGCCATCCATATCTCTGTCTGTCTGTCTGTCTGTCTGTCTGATCCCCTGGAACTGGAGATGGGCCACCATATAGTTGCTGTTAGTTGATCCCAGGTTCTCTGGAAGAGGAGACAATGCTGTTAATTGTTGAGCCCTTTCAGTGGCTCCACCTATCTTTAAATTTTTAGAAGTATATGTTAGGCTGTGTTTATGTACATCATATGCAGACCATAAGAGGGATATAGATTCTCCAGAATCTGACACCCTCTTCTGGAGTGTCTGAAGACAGCTACAGTGTACTTATATCTAATAAATACATAAATAAATAAATAAATAAATAAATAAACATTTTTTAAAAGGGATAAGAAAGAAAGAAAAACCAGGCAGGCCTGCCATCCTTGTCTGTCTTTCTCTCTGTCTGTCTGTCTTGCCTAGCCCCTTGAGTAGCCTAGCCTAGTCCCTTGCCTTGACTAGCCCAGCCCCTTGCCTAGCCTAGCCTAGCCCAGCCCTGCCTTGCCTAGCCCTGCCTATCCCTGTCTTTAACCAGGCTGGCCTCGAACTCAGAAACTGACTGCCTCTGCCTCTAGAGTGCTCTCATCAAGAGCTCGAGCCACCACTGACTGTTGGGTTTTCTAAGTCTTACATAGGTATGGTCTGTTTCTCAGCTGTGAAACCCTAATTAACACATGTAGTATGTCCTAGGTCAGCCATAGCTACACACTGAGGCCTTTTCTAAAACAAAACAAAAGAAAACAAAAAATAGAAATAATAAAATAAATAAATTAAGCAACCACATGATATCTTTTCTTTCTTTCAATGATACTCAGAACTTGAAGCAGTTCACCCATGAGACCTCAGCGCCGGACATTGAGTCTCTTTCCCTAACAAGTATTATGGCTGAACCTAAGGGGTTCTACTGCTGATTTGTGTCCCCCACTTTAAAAAAATAGTTGTTTTCAAAGGCTGCAAGTTCTTAGCCCTGTTCCTTGTTACAGTTGAGTCACAGCCCTGAAAGTTCAGTGGTAGTTAAAGGCACTGAGAAGGGCTTCCTATAGACATCAAAGGCCAAGTCTTTGTTTTTAAAAAGTTAATCTGGATTCCCCCACCCCCTGGCATCCTTAGAATTCCTAGAAAGGAAGGCAGGGACCTGGGCAGAAGGGTGCAAGGCTACTGGTGTTTGTAAGTGGTAACAGAAAGCTTTCTCTTGTTGGTACCCTACCCCAAGTTACACTGTCACTTCTTTTTCCTAGTTGTTGTTTTGTCGGTTTGTATTCTCAACATAGACCCTTTTCCTTCCTAACCTTGGCTGTCCTGAACCTTACTGTCCTTGAACTCAGTGATTTGCCTGTCTTGCTGGGATGAAACTGTGAGCTACCATCCAGAAGGAAGCACCCTGCTGAGGTTAGATTGGGGTCTCTTCCATTTTCCTCTATGAACATGCATATGGCAGGCCTGTTCTTTCTTTTTTACTTTTCCTTTTCTTTTTAAAGATTTATTTATTTATTATATTTAAGTATGCTGTAGCTATCTTCAGACAGTCCAGAAGAGGGTGTCAGATTCTGAAGAATCTAAATCATTCTTATTGTCTGCATATGATGTATATAAACACAGCCTCACATATACTCAAAAAAAAAAAAAAAAAGAAAGATGTGGCTACAGAGAGGGCTCAACAATTAAGAGCATTGTCTCCTCTTCCAGAGAACCTGGGCTCAATTACCAGTATTATATATGGTGGCCCATCTCCAGTTCCAGGGGATCTAATACTCTGTTCTGGAGTCTGTGGGCACAGCATACACATGCAAAACATTCTTACACAATCATTGAGAGAGGAGAGAGAGGGGTTGAGAGAGAGGGGAGGTAATCATACCTCCTGACAAGTTTGAAGACCTGAGCTTCATCACTCACACAAATAAATAAATGCAAAATATTTTTTTATAAATAAACTCTGCCATTGCCCTTTAAAAATTCCTAGAAAACAAGTTTTATAAGCAACAGTTTTATTTACTATATCTAAAGGACAGTCATGAGCATATTCAATAAATAGAAAAAGGCCTGTTAGTCTTAGAAATGGAATGGACAAACCAAGGAAGGTTTGCAATTACATAATGAGGCATCTCAGCCCAGCTCTAAGGTTGGAAATAAGACTGGAGAATAGGATACACCTGAAGACAGCCATCCATTGTTTTTTGTTTTGGAGGCTGAAAGGATACACCTGAAGACAGCCAATGCTGTGTGATGGTGATCTGGTATTTTTTTTTTTAATTTTTAAAAACTTTAACACTTTTTATAAAACTTTTATAAAAACTTTTTCTTTCTTTCTTTTCTTCTTTCCTTTCTTTCTTTCCTTCTTTCCTTTCTTCCTTTCCTCACCCTAGCCCCTACCCTAGCCCTGTCTTTCACCAGGGTGGACTCGAACTCAGAAACTGACTGCCTCTGCCTACAGAGTGCTCTCATTAAGAGCTTGAGCCACCACTGAATGTAGGGTTTTCTAAGCCTTACCTTGCTCTTGGTGTCTGTTCTCAGCTGTGAAACCCTAATTAACACAAGTAGGCAGTCCTGGGTCAGCCAGAGCTACAGACAGAGGACTTCTCTAAAAACAAATAAAACAAAACAAAACAACAAATAGAAATAATAAAATACATAAATTAAGCAACCACAGCATAGCTTTTCTCTATCTAGGTGGTACTCAGAAATTCCAGCAGTTGGCCTGTGACACGTCAGCTCAGTATATGTGAGGCTGTGTTTATGTACATCATATGCAGACCATAAGAGGGATTTACATTCTCCAGATTCTGACACCCTCCTCTGGAGTGTCTAAAGAAAGCTACAGTGTACTTATATCTAAGAAATACATAAATAAATAAATAAATAAATAAATAAATAAATAAATATTTTTTAAAAAGGATAAGAAAGAAAGAAAGACCAGGCAGGCCTGCCATCTTTATCTCTGCCTGTCTGTCTGTCTGTCTGATCCCCTGGAACTGGAGATGGGCCACCTTGTAGGTGCTGGTAGTTGATCCGAGGTTCTCTGGAAGAGGAGACAATGCTGTTAATTGTTGAGCCCTTTCAGTGGCCCCACCCATTTTTAATTTTTAGAAGTATATGTGAGGCTGTGTTTATGTACATCATATTCAGACCATAAGAGGGATTTAGATTCTCCAGAATCTGACACCATCTTCTGGAGTGTCTGAAGACGGCTACAGTGTACTTATATCTAATAAATAAATAAATAAATAAATAAATAAACATTTTTAAAAAAGTATAAGAAATAAAGAAAGACCAGTCAGGCCTGCCATCTTTATCTCTGTCTCTCTGTCTGTCTGTCTGTCTGATCCCTTGGAACTGGAGATGGGCCACCATAAGGTGCTGGTAGTTTATCCCAGGTTCCCTGAAAGAGGAGACAATGCTGTTAATTGTTGAGCCCTCTCAGTGGCCCCACACATCTTTAAATTTTTAGAAGTATATGTGAGGCTGTGTTTATGTACATCATATGCAGTCCATAAAAGGGATTTAGATTCTCCAGAATCTGACACCCTCTTCTGGAGTGTCTGAAGACAGCTACAGTGTACTTATATCTAATAAATACATAAATAAATATATAAATAAACATTTTTTAAAAAGGATAAGAAAGAAAGAAAGACCAGGCAGGCCTGCCATCCTTATCACTGTCTGTATGTCTGTCTGTCTGATCCCCTGGAACTGGAGATGGGCCACCATATAGTTGCTGGTAGTTGATCCCATGTACTCTGGAAGAGGAGACAATGCTGTTAATTGTTGAGCCCTTTCAATGGCCCCACACTTCTTTAAATATTTAGAAGTATAAGTGAGGCTGTGTTTATGTACATCATATTCAGATTATAAGAGGATTTAGATTCTCCAGAATCTGACACCCTCTACTGGAGTGACTGAAGACAGCTACAGTGTACTTATATATAATAAATACATAAGTAAATAAATAAATAAATAAACATTTTTTAAAAAGGATAAGATAGAAAGTAAGACCAGGCAGGCCTGCCATCCTTATCTCTGTCTGTCTGTCTGTCTGTCTGTCTGATCCCCTGGAACTGGAGATGGGCTACCATAAAGTTGCTGGTAGTTGATCCCAGGTTCTCTGAAAGAGGAGACAATGCTGTTAATTGTTGAGCCCTCTCAGTGGCCCCACACATCTTTAAATTTTTAGAAGTATATGTGAGGCTGTGTTTATGTACATCATATGCAGACCATAAGAGGGATTTAGATTCTCCAGAATCTGACACCCTCTTCTGGAGTGTCTGAAGACAGCTACAGTGTACTTATATCTAATAAATACATAAATAAATATATAAATAAACATTTTTTAAAAAGGATAAGAAAGAAAGAAAGACCAGGCAGGCCTGCCATTTTTATCACTGTCTGTATGTCTGTCTGTCTGATCCCCTGGAACTGGAGATGGGCCACCATATAGTTGCTGGTAGTTGATCCCAGGTACTCTGGAAGAGGAGACAATGCTGTTAATTGTTGAGCTTTTAGAGTGGCCACACCCTTCTTTAAATTTTTAGAAGTATATGTGAGGCTGTGTGGGGCCACTGACAGTCACATAGAGAGACAGAGAGAGACAGAGAGAGACAGAGAGAGACAAAGAAAGACAGAGAGAGACATAGAGAGACAGAGAGATACATTGAGAGAGACAGAGAGACAGAGAGAGACACAGAGAGAGACACAGAGAGACACAGAGAGAGACACACAGAGAGACAGAGACAGAAAGAGAGAGACAGAGAGAGACAGAGAGAGACAGAGATAGAGACAGAGAGAGACAAAGAGAGACAGAGAGACAGAGAGAGAGACAGAGAGAGACAGAGAAAGACAGAGTGAGACAGAGAGAGACACAGAGAGAGACATAGATACACAGAGTGAGAAAGAGAGAGAGACAGAGAGAGACAGAGAGAGAGACAGAGAGAGAGACAGAGAGAGACAGAGAGAGACAGAGTGAGACAGAAAGAGACACAGAGAGAGACAGAGAGAGACAAAGGAAAACACAGAGAGACAGAGAGAGACAGAGAGAGACAGAGAGAGACAGAGAGAGAGACAGAGAGAGACAGAGAGAGACAAAGAAAAACACAGAGAGAGACAGAGAGATACAGAGAGAGTCAGAGAGACAGAGAGAGACAGAGTTAGAGACAGAGAGAGACAGAGAGAGAAACAGAGAGAGACAGAGACACACAGAGAGAGACACAGAGAGAGACAGAGAGAGAGACACAGAGAGACAGAGACAGACAGAGAGAGACAGAGAGAGACAGAGATAGAGACAGAGAGAGACAGAGAGAGATAGAGAGAGACACAAAGAGACAGAGAGAGACAGAGAGAGACAAAGAAAGACACAGAGAGAGACAGAGAGATACAGAGAGAGAGACAGAGAGAGACAGAAAGATACAGAAGGACAGAGAGAGACAGAGAGAGACAGAGAGACAGAGATAGAGACAGAGAAAGACAGAGAGAGACACAGAGAGAGACTGAGGGAGACAGAGAGAGAGACAGAGAGAGACATAGAAGAGACAAAGAAAGACACAAGAGAGACAGAGAGAGTCAGACATAGAGACAAAGAAAGACAGAGGGAGACACTGAGAGAGAGAGACAGAGAGAGACAGAGAGATACAGACAGAGAGACAAAGAGAGACAGAGAGACACAGAGAGACACAGAGAGACACAAAGAGAGACAGAGAGAGACACAGAGAGACACAGAGAGAGACACAGAGAGACACAGAGAGACACAGAGAGATACAGAGAGAGAGACAAAGAGAGACAGAGAGAGACAGAGAGACAGAGAGATACAGACAGAGAGATACAGACAGAGAGACAAAGAGAGACAGAGAGACACAGAGAGACACAGAGAGACACAGAGAAAGACAGAGAGAGACACAGAGAGAGACTGAGGGAGACAGAGAGAGAGACAGAGAGAGACATAGAAGAGACAAAGAAAGACACAGAGAGAGACATAGAGAGACAGAGAGATACATTGAGAGAGACAGAGAGAGACAGAGATAGACAGAGAGAGACAGAGAGAGACACAGAGAGAGACAGAGAAACACAGAGAGACACAGAGAGACACAGAGAGAGACAGAGAGAGACACAGAGAGACACAGAGAGAGACACAGAGAGACACAGAGAGACACAGAGAGATACAGAGAGAGAGACAAAGAGAGACAGAGAGAGACAGAGAGAAAGAGAGAGACAGAGAGAGTCAGAGAGAGACAGAGATAGAGACAGAGAGAGACAGAGAGAGGGACAGAGAGAGACAGAGACAGAGTGAGAAATACAGAGAGAGACAGAGTTAGAGAGAGAGACAGAGAGAGACAGAGAGAGAGACAGAGACAGAGAGAGAGACAGAGAGAGACAGAGTGAGACACAGAAAGAGAGAGACAGAGAGAGACAAAGAAAGACACAGAGAGAGACATAGAGAGACAGAGAGATACATTGAGAGAGACATAGAGAGACAGAGAGAGACAGAGAGAGAGACAGAGAGAGACACAGAGAGAGACAGAGAGACACAGAGAGACACAGAGAGAGACACAGAGAGACACAGAGAGAGACAGAGATAGACATAGACAGACAGAGACAGACAGAGAGAGACAGAGAGAGACAGAGATAGAGACAGAGAGAGACAGAGAGTGAGACAGAGAGAGACAGAGAGAGAGACACCGAAAGACAGAGAGAGACAGAGAGAGACAATGAAAGACACAGAGAGAGACTAAGAGAGACAGAGAGAGACAGAGAGAGACAGAGAGAGACAAAAAAAGACACAGAGAGAGACAGAGAGCGATATAGATAGAGAAAAAGAAAGACAGAGAGAGACACAGAGAGAGAGACAGAGAGAGACAGAGAGAGACAGAGAGATACAGAGAGAGAGACAAAGAGAGACAGAGAGAGAGACAGAGTGAGACAGAGAGAGAGAGAGAGACTGAGAGAGACAAAGAAAGACACAGAGAGAGACAGAGAGAGACAGAGAGATACATTGAGAGAGACAGAGATAGACAGAGATAGACAGAGAGAGACAGAGAGAGACACAGAGAGAGACAGAGAGACACAGAGAGACACAGAGAGACACAGAGAGAGACAGAGAGAGACACAGAGAGACACAAAGAGAGACAGAGAGAGACACAGAGAGACACAGAGAGAGACACAGAGAGACACAGAGAGACACAGAGAGATACAGAGAGAGAGACAAAGAGAGACAGAGAGAGACAGAGAGACAGAGAGATACAGACAGAGAGATACAGACAGAGAGACAAAGAGAGACAGAGAGACACAGAGAGACACAGAGAGACACAGAGAAAGACAGAGAGAGACACAGAGAGAGACTGAGGGAGACAGAGAGAGAGACAGAGAGAGACATTGAAGAGACAAAGAAAGACACAGAGAGAGACATAGAGAGACAGAGAGATACATTGAGAGAGACAGAGAGAGACAGAGATAGACAGAGAGAGACAGAGAGAGACACAGAGAGAGACAGAGAGACACAGAGAGACACAGAGAGACACAGAGAGAGACAGAGAGAGACACAGAGAGACACAGAGAGAGACACAGAGAGACACAGAGAGACACAGAGAGATACAGAGAGAGAGACAAAGAGAGACAGAGAGAGACAGAGAGAAAGAGAGAGACAGAGAGAGTCAGAGAGAGACAGAGATAGAGACAGAGAGAGACAGAGAGAGGGACAGAGAGAGACAGAGACAGAGTGAGAAATACAGAGAGAGACAGAGTTAGAGAGAGAGACAGAGAGAGACAGAGACAGAGACAGAGACAGAGAGAGAGACAGAGAGAGACAGAGTGAGACACAGAAAGAGAGAGACAGAGAGAGACAAAGAAAGACACAGAGAGAGACATAGAGAGACAGAGAGATACATTGAGAGAGACATAGAGAGACAGAGAGAGACAGAGAGAGAGACAGAGAGAGACACAGAGAGAGACAGAGAGACACAGAGAGACACAGAGAGAGACACAGAGAGACACAGAGAGAGACAGAGATAGACATAGACAGACAGAGACAGACAGAGAGAGACAGAGAGAGACAGAGATAGAGACAGAGAGAGACAGAGAGTGAGACAGAGAGAGACAGAGAGAGAGACACCGAAAGACAGAGAGAGACAGAGAGAGACAATGAAAGACACAGAGAGAGACTAAGAGAGACAGAGAGAGACAGAGAGAGACAGAGAGAGACAAAAAAGACACAGAGAGAGACAGAGAGCGATATAGATAGAGAAAAAGAAAGACAGAGAGAGACACAGAGAGAGAGACAGAGAGAGACAGAGAGAGACAGAGAGATACAGAGAGAGAGACAAAGAGAGACAGAGAGAGAGACAGAGTGAGACAGAGAGAGAGAGAGAGACTGAGAGAGACAAAGAAAGACACAGAGAGAGACAGAGAGAGACAGAGAGATACATTGAGAGAGACAGAGAGAGACAGAGATAGACAGAGAGAGACAGAGAGAGACACAGAGAGAGACAGAGAGACACAGAGAGACACAGAGAGACACAGAGAGAGACAGAGAGAGACACAGAGAGACACAGAGAGAGACACAGAGAGACACAGAGAGACACAGAGAGATACAGAGAGAGAGACAAAGAGAGACAGAGAGAGACAGAGAGAAAGAGAGAGACAGAGAGAGTCAGAGAGAGACAGAGATAGAGACAGAGAGAGACAGAGAGAGGGACAGAGAGAGACAGAGACAGAGTGAGAAATACAGAGAGAGACAGATTTAGAGAGAGAGACAGAGAGAGACAGAGAGAGAGACAGAGACAGAGACAGAGAGTGAGACAGAGAGAGACAGAGTGAGACACAGAGAGAGAGAGAGACAGAGAGAGACAAAGAAAGACACAGAGAGAGACATAGAGAGACAGAGAGATACATTAAGAGAGACATAGAGAGACAGAGAGAGACAGAGAGAGACAGAAATAGAGACAGAGAGAGACAGAGAGAGACAGAGAGAGACAGAGAGATAGACAGAGAGAGACAGAGAGAGACAATGAAAGACATAGAGAGAGACAGAGAGACACAGAGAGACACAGAGAGAGAGACAGAGAGAGACAGAAAGAGTCAGAAGGACAGAGAGAGACAGAGAGAGATAGAGATAGAGACAGAGAAAGACAGAGAGAGACACAGAGAGAGACAGAGAAAGACAGAGAGTGAGACAGAGACAGACAGAGAGAGACAAAGGAAGACCCAGAGAAAGACAGAGAGAGACAGAGATAGAGACAGAGAAAGACAGAGAGAGACACAGAGAGAGAGAGACAGAGAGAGACAGAGAGAGACAGAGAGATAAAGAGAGAGAGACAGAGAGAAAGAGAGAGACAGAGAGAGTCAGAGATAGACAGAGATAGAGACAGAGAGAGACAGAGAGAGGGACAGAGAGAGACAGAGACAGAGTGAGAAAGACAGAGAGAGACAGAGATAGAGAGAGAGAGACAGAGAGAGACACAGAGAGAGACAGAAAGAGACAGAGAGAGACAAAGAAAGACACAGAGAGAGACATAGTGAGACAGAGAGATACATTGAGAGAGACAGAGAGAGACAGAGAGAGACAGAGACACAGAGAGAGACAGAGAGACAGAGAGAGAGACAGAGAGATACAGAGATAGAGACAGAAGGGACAGAGAGAGACAGAGAGAGACCGACAGAGTGACAGATGGAGACAGAGAGAGACAGAGACAGATAGAGTTAGACAGAGAGAGACAGAGAGAGAGAGATAGAGAGAGAGACAGAGAGGGACAGAGTGACAGAGAGAGACAGAGAGAGACAGAGATAGAGACAGAGAGATACAGAGTGAGGGACAGAGAGAGACAGAGAGAGACAGATAGAGACAGAGAGACAGATAGAGACAGAGAGAAACAGAGAGAGACAGAGTGACAGAGAGAGACAGAGAGAGACAGAGAAAGAGAGAGAGACAGAGAGAGACAGAGAGAGTCAGATAGACAGAGAGAGACAGAGAGAGACAGTGAGAGACAGAGAGAGACAGAGTGACAGAGAGAGACAGAGAGAGACAGAGATAGAGACAGAGAGAGACAGAGAGAGGGAAAGAGAGAGACAGAGAGAGACAGAGAGAGACAGAGAGAGACAGAGAGAGAGACAGAGACAGAGAGAAACAGAGAGAGACAGGGATAGAGAAAGAGAGAGACAAAGAGAGACATAGAGAGAGAGACAGAGAGAGACAGAGAGAGACAGAGCGAGACAAAGAAAGACACAGAGAAAGACAGAGACAGAGAGATACAGAGATAGAGACAGAGAGTGACAGATAGACAGAGAGAGACAGAGAGAGACAGAGAGAGACAGAGTTACAGAGAGAGACAGAGAGAGACAGAGATAGAGACAGAGAGAGACAGAGAGAGGGAAAGAGAGAGACAGAGAGAGAGAAGGAGAGAGACAGAGAGAGACAGAGAGAGAGACAGAGAGAGACAGAAAGAGTCAGAAGGACAGAGAGAGACAGAGATAGAGACAGAGAGAGACAGAGAGAGTCAGAGAAAGACAGAGAGAGTCAGAGAGAGACAGAGACAGAGTGAGAAAGACAGAGAGAGACAGAGATAGAGAGAGAGACAGAGAGAGACACACAGAGAGACAGAGAGAGACAGAGAGAGACAAAGAAAGACACAGAGAGAGACATAGAGAGAGAGATACATTGAGAGAGACAGAGAGAGACAGAGAGAGACAGAGAGAGATAGAGAGAGATGCAGAGAGAGACAGAGAGAGACAGAGAGACAGAGAGAGACAAAGAAAGACACAGAGAGAGACAGAGAGAGACAGAGAGAGAGACAGAGAGAGACAGAGAGAGACAGATAGACAGAGAGAGACAGAGAGAGACAGAGAGAGACAGAGTGACAGAGAGAGACATAGAGAGAAAGAGATAGAGACAGAGAGAAGGAAAGAAAGAGACACACAGAGAGATAGAGACAGAGAGAAACAGAGAGAGACAGAGATAGAGAAAGAGAGAGACAGAGAGAGACAGAGAGAGTTACAGAGAGAGACAAAGAGAGACAGAGAGAGACAAAGAAAGACACAGAGAGAGACAAAGAGAGACAGAGAGATACAGAGAGAGAGAAAGAGAGAGACAGAGAGAGACATAAAGAGAGAGACAGAGAGAGACAGGGAGAGACAGAGAGAGACAAAGAAAGACACAGAGAGAGACAGAGAGGGACAGAGAGAGACAGAGAGAGACAGAGTGACAGAGAGAGACAGAGAGAGACAGAGATAGAGACAGAGAGAGACAGAGAGAGGGAAAGAGAGAGACAGAGAGAGAGAGACAGAGAGAGACAGAGAGAGAGACAGATAGAGACAGAGAGAAATAGAGAGAGACAGAGATAGAGAAAGAGAGAGACAGAGAGAGACATAGAGAGAGAGACAGAGAGAGACTTTCCACTTTTTCAGGTTTTCTTGCCATATTCCGGTTCCTTCAGTGTGAGTTTTTAATTTTCTAATTCTTTCAGGGTTTTTTTGCCATATTCTGGGTCCTACAGCGTGTATTTTTAATTTTCCAAGTTTTTCAGGGTTACTCAGCATATTTTGGGTCCTACAGTGTGATTTTTTTCATTTTCCACCTTTTTCAGGTTTTCTTGCCAATTTCGGGGTACTTCAGTGTGAGTTTTTAATATTCCACTTTTTACAGGGTTAATCGCCATATTCTGCGTCCTACAGTGTGATTTTTAAATTTTCCACGATTCTCAGGGTTTCTCGCCATATTCAGGTCCTACAGTTTGAGTTTTTTAATTTTAAACGTTTTTAAGTTTTTTTCGTCATGTTCTGGGTCCTACAGTTTGATATTCTCATTATCCAACTTTTTCAGATTTTCTCAGCATATTCTGGGTCCTACATTGTGAATTTTTAATTTTCCACGTTTTTCAAGGTTTCTTGCCATATTCTGGTCCTATAGTGTGATTTTCTCATTTTCCTCCTTTTTCAGTGTTTCTCGCCATATTCTGGGTCCTACAGTGTGAATATTTAATTTTCCATGTTTTTCATGTTTTCTCGCCATATTCTGGGTCCTTCAGTTTGTGTTTTTAATTTTCCTCGTTTTTCAGGTTTTCTCACCATATTCCCGGACCTTCAGTGTGAATTTTTAATTTTCCATGTTTTTCAGGTTTTTTCGTCATATTCTGGGTCCTAGAGTGTGATTTTCTCATTTCCACGTTTTTTAGGATTTCTCCCCATATTCGGGGTCCTTCAGTGTGAGTTTTTGATTTCCTACTTTTTCAGGGTTTCTCAATATATTCTGGTTCCTACAGCGTGTATTTTATTTTTCCAAGTTTTTCAAGGGTTTCTAGGCATATTCTGGGTCCTACAGTGTGAACATTTAATTTTCCATGATTATCAGGGTTTCTCAGCATATTCTGGGTCCTGCAGTGTGATTTTCTCATTTTTCACCTTTTTCAAGTTTTTTCGCTATTCTGGGTTCTACATGTGATTTTCTCATTTTCCACCTTTTTCAGGTTTTCTCGATATATTCCGGGTCCTTCAGTGTGAATTTTTAATTTTCCACGTTTTTCAGGGTTTCTCGGCATATTCTGTTTCCTGCAGTGTGATTTTCTCATTTTCCAAGTTTTTCAGGTTTTTTCGTAATTCTGGGTCTTACAGTGTGATTTTCTCATTTTTCACCTTTTGCAGGGTTTCTTGCCATATTCTGGGTCCAACAGAGTGTATTTTTAATTTACCACGTTTTTCCGGTTTCTCACCATATTCTGGGTCCAACAGCGCGTATTTTCAATTTTCCACGTTTTTCAGGGTTTCTCGGCATATTCTGGGTCCTAAAGTGTGATTTTCTCATTTTCGAAGTTTTTCAAGTTTTTTCTCAATTCTGGGTCCTACAGTCATTTATTCTCATTTTCCACCTTTTTCAGGTTTTCTCGCCATATTCGGGGTCTTTCAGTGTGAATTTTTAGTTTTTTACTTTTTTCAGGTTTTCTTGCCATATTCTGGGTCATTCAGTGTGAGTTTTTAATACACGTTTTTCAGGTTTTTTCGTCATATTCTGGGTACTACAGTGTGATTTTTCTCATTTTCTCGTTTTTCAGGATTTCTTGCCATATTCCAGGTCCTTCAGGGTGAATTTTTAATTTTCCATATTTTTCAGTATTTCTCGCCATATTCTGGGTAATACAGTGTGAATTTTTAATTTTCCACTTTTTTCATGGTTTCTCGCCATATTCTGTGTCCGACAGTGTGAATTTTTAATTTTCATGTTTTTCAGGGTTACTCAGCATATTCTAGGTCCTGCAGTGTGATTTTCTCATTTTCCACGTTTTATAAATTTTTTCGTAATTCTGGGTCCTACAGTGTGATTTTCTCATTTTCTACGTTTTTCATGTTTTTTCGCAATTCTGTGTCCTACAGTGTGATTATTCTCTATTTCCACCTTTTTCAGGTATTCTTGCCATATTCAGGGTCCTTCCGTGTAAGTTTTTAATTTTCTACTTTTTTCAGGGTTTCCTGTCATAATCTGGCTCCTTCAAAGCATATTTTTATTTTTCCTCGTTTTTCTGGGTTTCTCAGCATATTCTGGGTCCTACAGTGTATTTTTCTCATTTTTAAACATTTTCAGATTTTCTCACCATATTCGGGGTCCTACAGTGTGAATTTTTAATTTTAATCGTTTTTAAGTTTTTTTCATCATATTCTGGGTCCTACAGTTGATTTTGTCATTAACCACCTTTTTCATGTTTTCTCACCATATTCGTGGTCCTTCAGTGTGAGTTTTTAGTTTTTTAGTTTTTTCATGGTTTGTTGCCATATTCTGGGTCCTACAGCGTGTATGTTTAATTTTGCACATTTTTCAGGGTTTCTCGGCATATTCTGGGTCCTACAGTGTGATTTTCTCATTTTCGACGTTTTTCAATTTTTTTTCGCAATTCTGGGTCCTATAGTGTGATTTTCTCATTTTCCACCTTTTTCAGGTTTTCTCGACATATTCAGGGTCCTTCAGTGTGAGATTTAAATTTTTTACTTTTTTCAGTGTTTCTCGCCATATTCTGCATCCTACAGTGTGAATTTTAAATTTTTCACGTTTTTCAGGTTTTCTTGCCATGTTCTGTGTCCTACAGTATGAATTTTTAATTTTAAACCTTTTTAAGTTTTTTTCGTCATATTCTGGGTCCTTCAGTGTGATTTTCTCATTTTCCAACTTTTTCAGGTCTTCTCGGCATATTCTGAGTCCTACAGTGTGAATTTTCGATTTTCCACGTTTTTCAAGTTTTCTTGCCATATTCTGTTCCTAGAGTGTGAATTTTTAATTTTCCACTTTTTTCAGTGTTTCTCTCCCTATCCTGGGTTCTACTTTGTGAATATTTAATTTTCCATGTTTTTCAGGTTTTCTCGCCATATTCTGGGTCCTTCAGTGTGAGTTTTTAATTTTCCTCGTTTTTCAGGTTTTCTCGCCATATTCAAGGTCATACAGTGTGATTTTCTCATTTCCACGTTTTTCTTATTTTCTTGCCATATTCCAGGTTCTTCAGTGTGAATTTTTAATTTTCCACGTTTTTCAAGGTTTCTTGCCATATTCTGGTCCTTTAGAGTGAATTTTTAATTTTCAAGATTTTACAGTTTCTCAAAATATTCTGTGTCCTCCAGTGTGAATATTTAATTTTCTAGGTTTTACAGGTTTTCTTGCCATATTCTGGGTCCTTCAGTGTGAGATTTTAATTTTCCTCATTTTTCAGTTTTGCTCGCTATATCCGGGTCCTTGAGGGTGAATTTTTATTTTTCCACATTTTTCAGGTTTCTTCGTCATAATCTGGTTCTACAGTGTGATTTTTTCATTTCCATGTTTTTCAGGTTTTCTCGCCATATTTGGGGTCCTTCAGTGTGAGTTTTTTAATTTCTAGTTTTTAAGGTTTTCTTGCCATATTCTGGGTACTACAGTGTGAATTTTAAATTTTCCACGTTTTTAAGTTATTTCGTCATATTCTGATTATTACAGTGTGATTTTCTCGTTTTTTTCCTTTTTCAGTGTTTCTCGCCATATTCAGGGTCCTATAGTGTGAATATTTAATTTTCAATGTTTTTCAGGTTTTCTCAGCATATTCTGGCTCCTGCAGTGTTATTTTCTCGTTTTCAACCTTTTTCAGGTTTTCTCACAATTCTGGGTCCTACATGTGATTTTCTCATTTTCCACCTTTTTCAGGTTATCTCGCCATAATCTAGGTCCTACAGTGTGAGTTTTTAATTTTCCTCGTTTTTTCAGGTTTTCTCGCCATATTCTGATTCCTTCAGTGTGAATTTTTAATTTTCCACGTTTTCCAGGTTTTTTCATCATATTCTGGGTCCTACAGTGTGATATTCTCGTTTCCAAGTTTTTCAGGATTTCTTGCCATATTCCAGGTCCTGCAGTGTGAATTTTTAATTTTCCACGTTTTTCAGTATTTCTCCCCATATTTTGGGTAATACAGTGTGAATTTTTAATTTTCCTCGTTTTTCAGGTTTTCTCGCCAAATTCCGGGTCCTTCAGTGTGAATTTTTAATTTTCCACGATTTTCAGGGATTCTCAGCATATTCTGGGTCCTGCAGTGTGATTTTCTCATTTTCCACCTTTTTCATGTTTTCTAGCCATATCCTCGTCCATCAGTGTGAGTTTATAGTTATCTACTTTTTTCAGGGTTGCTGGCCGTATTCTGGGTAATACAGTGTGAATTTTTATTGTCCAATTTTTTCAAGGTTTCTCGCCATAATGTGGGTCTGACAGTGTGAATTTTTAATTTTCACGTTTTTCACGGTTTCTTGGCATATTTTGGGTCCTGAAGAGTGATTTTCTCATTTTCCACGTTTTTAAAGTTTTTTCGTAATTCTGGGTCCTACAGTGTGATTTTCTCATTTTCCACCTTTTTCAGGTTTTCTCGCCATATTCCGGGTCCTTCAGTGTGAGTTTTTAATTTTCTAATTCTTTCAGGGTTTCTTGCCATATTCTGGGTCCTACAGCGTGTATTTTTAATTTTCCACGTTTTTCAGGGTTACTCGGCCTATTCTGGGTCCTACAGTGTGATTTTCTCATTTTTGACATTTTTCAAGTTTTTTGTTTTGCAATTCTGGTCCTACAGTGTGATTTTCTCATTTTCCACCTTTTTCAGGTTTTCTCGCCATATTCCGGGTCCATCAGTGTGAGTTTATAGTTATCTACTTTTTTCAGGGTTGATTGCCATATTCTGGGTAATACAGTGAGAATTTTCATTGTCCAATTTTTTCATGGTTTCTCGCCATAATCTGGTTCCCCCAGCGTATATTTTTAATTTTCCACGTTTTCAGGGTTTCTCGGCATATTCTGGGTCCTACAGTGTGATTTTCTCATTTTTGATATTTTTCAAGTTTTTTGTTTTGCAATTCTGGTCCTACAGTGTGATTTTCTCATTTTCCACCTTTTTCAGGTTTTCTCGCCATATTCCGGGTCCTTCAGTGTGAGTTTTTAATTTTCTAATTCTTTCAGGGTTTCTTGCCATATTCTGTGTCCTACAGAGTGTATTTTTAATTTTCCACGTTTTTCAGGGTTACTCGGCCTATTCTGGGTCCTACAGTGTGATTTTCTCATTTTTGACATTTTTCAAGTTTTTTGTTTTGCAATTCTGGTCCTACAGTGTGATTTTCTCATTTTCCACCTTTTTCAGGTTTTCTCGCCATATTCCGGGTCCATCAGTGTGAGTTTATAGTTATCTACTTTTTTCAGGGTTGATTGCCATATTCTGGGTAATACAGTGAGAATTTTCATTGTCCAATTTTTTCATGGTTTCTCGCCATAATCTGGTTCCCCCAGCGTATATTTTTAATTTTCCACGTTTTCAGGGTTTCTCGGCATATTCTGGGTCCTACAGTGTGATTTTCTCATTTTTGATATTTTTCAAGTTTTTTGTTTTGCAATTCTGGTCCTACAGTGTGATTTTCTCATTTTCCACCTTTTTCAGGTTTTCTCGCCATATTCCGGGTCCTTCAGTGTGAGTTTTTAATTTTCTAATTCTTTCAGGGTTTCTTGCCATATTCTGGGTCCTACAGCGTGTATTTTTAATTTTCCACGTTTTTCAGGGTTACTCGGCCTATTCTGGGTCCTACAGTGTGATTTTCTCATTTTTGACATTTTTCAAGTTTTTTGTTTCACAATTCTGGATCCTACAGTGTGATTTTCTCATTTTCCACCTTTTTCAGGTTTTCTTGCCATTTTCGGGGTACTTCAGTGTGAGTTTTTAATATTCTACTTTTTACAGGGTTAATCGCCATATTCTGTGTCCTACAGTGTGATTTTTAAATTTTCCACGTTTCTCTGGGTTTCTCGCCATATTCTGGTCCTACAGTGTGAATTTTTAATTTTAAACGTTTTTAAGTTTTTTTTCGTCATGTTCTGTGTCCTACACTGTGAAATGCTCATTATCCAACTTTTTCAGGTTTTCTCAGCATATTCTGGGTCCTTCAGTGTGAATATTTAATTTTCCATGTTTTTCATGTTTTCTCGCCATATTCCGGGTCCTTCAGTTTGTGTTTTTAATTTTCCTCGTTTTTCAGGTTTTCTTGCCATATTCCCGGTCCTTCAGTGTGAATTTTTAATTTTCCCTCGTTTTTCAGATTTTTTCGTCATATTCTTGGTCCTAGAGTGTGATTTTCTCATTTCCACGTTTTTCAGGATTTCTCCCCGTATTTGGGGTCCTTCAGTGTGAGTTTTTGATTTTCTACTTTTTCAGGGTTTCTCAATATATTCTGGTTCCTACAGCGTGTATTTTATTTTTCCACGTTTTTCAAGGGTTTCTCCGCATATTCTGGGTCCTACAGTGTGATTTTTTTTTTTTTATTTTCGACGGTTTTCAAGTTTTTTTCGCAATTCTGGGTCCTACAGTGTGATTTTCTCATTTTCCACCTTTTTTCAGGTTTTCTCGCCATATTCGGGGTCCTTCAGTGTGAGTTTCTAATTTCCTAGTTTTTCAAGTTTTTTCGTAATTCTAGGACCTACAGTGTGGTTTTCGCATTTTCCACCTTTTTCAGGTTTTTTTCGCCATATTTGGGGTCCTTCAGTGTGAGCTTTTAATTTTCTACATTTTTCAGGGTTTTTCGCCATATTCTGGGTCCTTCAGTGTGAATTTTAATGTTCCTTGTTTTTCTGGTTTTCTTGCCATATTCCAGGTCCTTCAGTGTGAATTTTTACTTTTCCACGTTTTTTAGTATTTCTTGCCATATTCTGGGAAATACAGTGTGAATTTTTAATTTTCATGTATTCAGTGTTTCTAGGCATATTCTGGGTCCTCCACTGTGATTTTCTCATTTTCGACGTTTTTCAAGTTTTTTCGTTAATCACTGTGATTTCTCATTTTCCACCTTTCAGGGTTCCTCGCCATATTTTGGGTCCTTCAGTGTGAGTTTTTAATTTTCTAATTTTTTCAGGTTTTCTTGCCATATTCTGGGTCCTATTGTGTATATTTTTAATTTTCCACGTTTTTCAGGGTTTCGTGGCATATTCTTGGTTCTACACTGTGATTATCTCATTTTCCACCTTTTTCAGGTTTTCTCTCCATATTCGGCGTCCTTCAGTGGGAGTTTTTAATTTTCTACTTTTTCAGGGTTTCTCGCCATATTCTGGGTCCTACAGTGTGATTTTCTCATTTAGGACTTTTTACAAATTTTTTCGCAATTCTGGGTCCTACAGTGTGATTATTATCATTTTTAAACTTTTTCAGGTTTCTCGCCATATTCGGGATCCTTCAGTGTGAGGTTTTAATTTTCCTCGTTTTTCAGGTTTTCTCGACATATTCTGGGTCCTTCAGTGTGAATTTTTAATTTTCACGTTTTTCAGGGTTTCTCGACATATTCCGGGTCCTTCAGTGTGAATTTTTTATTTTCCACGTTTTTTCAGGTTTTTTCGTTATATTCTGGGTCTTACAGTGTGATTTTCTCATTTCCATGTTTTTCAGGTTTTCTAGCCATATTCCACGTCCTTCAGTGTGAATTTTTAATTTTCCAGGTTTTTCAGTATTTCTTGCCATATTCTGGGTAATACAGTGTGATTTTCTCATTTTCCACTTTTTTCAGGTTTAATCGCAATATTTGGGGTCCTTCAGTGTGAGTTTTTAATTTTGTACTTTTTCAGGGTTTCTGGCCATATTCTGGGTCCTATAGTGTGTGTTTTTAATTTCCACGTTTTTCATGGTTTCTCGGCATATTCTGGGTCCTACAGTGTGATTTTCTCATTTTCGATATTTTTCATGTTTTTTCCCAATTCTGGGTCCTACAGTGTGATTATTCTCATTTTCCACCTTTCAGGTTTTCTCGCCATATTCGGGGTCTTTCAGTGTGAATTTTTAATTTTCTACTTTTTTCAGGTTATCTCGCCATATTCTGGGTCCTTCAGTGTGAGTTTTTATTTTTTCCTGGTTTTGTAGCCATATTCCGGGTCCTTCAGTGTGAATTTTTAATTTTCCATGTTTTTCAGGTGTTTTCATCATATTCTGGGTCCTACAGTGTGATTTTCTCATTTCCAAGTTTTTCAGGTTTTTGTGCCATATTCCAGGTCCTTCAGTGTAAATTTTTAATTTTCCACATTTTCAGTGTTTCTCCCCATATTCTGGGTAACACAGTGTGAATTTTTAATTTTCCACTTTTTTCATGGTTTCTCTTCATGTTCTAGGTCTGACCTTGTGAATTTTTACTTTTCACGTTTTTCAGGGTTTTCTCGCATATTCTGGGTCTTACAGTATGTTTTTCTCATTTTCCCCCCTTTTCAAGTTATTTTCGCAATTTTGGGTCCTACAGTGGGAATTTCTGTTTTTCCACCTTTTTCAGGGTTTCTTGCCATATTCTATGTCCTTAAGTGGGAATTTTTAATTTTCCACTTTTTTCAGGGTTTTTCATCATATTCCAAGTCCTTCAGTGTGAGTTTTTAATTTCCACGTTTTTCAGGGTTTCTCAACATATTTTGGGTCCTACAGTGTGATTTTTTAATTTTCTACCTTTTTCAAGATTTCTCGCCATATTCTATGTCCTTCCACGTTTTTCAGGTTTTCTGGCCATATTCCAGGTCTTTCTGAGTGAGTTGATAATTTTCCACATTTTTAAGGTTTTCTCCCTATATTCCAAATCCTTGAGTGTGAGTTATTAATTTTCCATGTTTTTCTGGTTTTGTCGCCATATTCCAGGTCTTTCAGTGTGAGTTTTTAATTATCTACTTTTTACAGGGGTTTCTTGCCTTATTCTGGGTCCTACAGCGTTTATATTTAATTTTTGCATGTTTTTCGGGGTTTCTCGCCATATTCTGGGACCTACAGTGTGATTTTCTCATTTTACAAGTTTTTCAAGTTTTTTTCCAATTCTGGGTCCTACAGTGTGATTTTCTCATTTCCACGTTTTTCAGGGTTTCTCAGCATTATCTGTGTTCTGCAGTGTGATTTTCTCATTTTCCACGTTTTTCACGTTTTTTTTTTTTTTTAATTCTGGGTGCTACAGTGTGATTTTCTCATTTTCCACCATTATCAGGTTTTCTACCAAATTTGGAGTCCTTCAGTGTGAGTATGTAATTTTCTACTTTTCTCAGGTTTTCTCGCCATATTCTGGGTTCTACAGCGTGTATTTTTAATTTTCCACGTTTTCAGGGTTTCTCCGCATATTCTCTGTCCTACAGTGTGATTTTCACATTTTCCACGTTTTTCAAGTTTTTTCATAATTCTGGGTCCTACAGTGTGATTTTCCTCATTTTCCACCTTTTTCAGGTTTAATCGCCATATTTGGGGTCCTTCAGTGTGAGGTTTTAATTTTCTTCTTTTTTCAGGGTTTCTCACCATATTCTGTGTCCTACAGCGTGTATTTTTAATTTTCCACGTTTTCAGGGTTTCTCGACATATTCTGGGTCCTACAGTGTGATTTTCTCATTTCCACGTTTTCAGGTTTTGTTGACATATTCCAGGTCCTTCGGTGTGAATTTTTAATTTTCCATGTTTTTCAGTATTTCTCGCCATATTCTGTGCCCGAGAGTGTGAATTTTTAATTTTCACGTTTTTCAGGGTTTCTCGACATATTCTGGGTCCTACAGAGTTATTTTCTCATTTCGACGTTTTTCAATTTTTTTTCCAAATCTGGGTCCTACAGTGTGATTATTCTCATTTTCCACCATTTTCAGGTTTTTCCGTCATATTCTGGGTCTTACAGTGTGATTTTCTCATTTCCACGATTTTCAGTATTTCTCGCCATATTCTGAGTCCAAGAGTGTGAATTTTTAATTTTTACGTTTTTCAGAGTTTCTCGGCATATTCTGGGTCCTGCAGTGTGATTTTCTCATTTTCCAACTTTTTCAGGTTTTCTAGCCATATTTGGGGTCCTTCAGTGTGAATTTGTAATTTTCTACTTTTTTCAGGGTTTCTCGCCATATTCTGGGTCCTACAGCGTGTATTTTTAATTTTCCACGTTTTCAGGGTTTCTCGGCATATTCTTGGTCCTACAGTGTGATTTTCTCATTTTCCACGTTTTTCAAGTTTTTTCGCAATTCTGGGTCCTTCAGTGTGAATTTTTAATTTTCTACTTTTTTCAGGTTCTCTCGCCATATTTGGGGTCCCTAAGTGTGAGGATTTAATTTTCTAATTTTTCAGGGTTTCTCCACACATTCTGTGTCCTACATCGTGTATTTTCAATTTTCCACGTTTTTCAAGTTTTTTCTTCATATTCTGCGTCCTACAGTGTGATTTTCTCATTTTCCACCTTTTTCAGGTTTTTTCGCCATATTCTGGTTCCTACAGTGTGTGTTTTGAATTTTCCTCGTTTTTCAGGGTTTTCCTTCAGTGTGAATTTTTAATTTTCCACGTTTTTCAGTTTTTCTCGCCATATTATGGTTCCTACAGTGTGAATTTTTAATTTTCCACATTTTTCATGGTTTCTGGGCATATTCTGGGTCCTGCAGTGTGATTTTCTCATTTTCCACCTTTTTCAGGTTTTCTTGCCATATTCGGGGTCCTTCAGTGTGAATATTCAATTTTCTAGTTTTTTCAGGTTTTCTCTCCATATTCTGGGTCCTTCATTGTGATTTTTAAATTTTCCTTGTTTTCAGGTTTTCTCACCATATTGTAGGTCCTTCTGTGTGAATTTTTAATTTTCCACGTTTTTCAGTTTTTTTTCGTCATATTCTGGGTCCTACACTGAGATTTTCTCATTTCCACGTTTTTCAGGTTTCCCTGCCATATTCTGGGACCTTCAGTGTGAATTTTTAATTATCCACGTTTTTCAGGGTTTCTTGGCATTATCTGTGTTCTGCAGTGTGATTTTCTCATTTCCACGTTTTTCAGGTTTCCTTGCCATATTCCGGGACCTTCAGTGTGAATTTTTAATTTTCCACGTGTTTCAGTATTTCTCGCCATATTCTGGGTAATACAGTGTGAACTTTTAATTTTCAAATTTTTCATGGTTTCTCGCCATATCCTGTGTCCGACAGTGTGAATTTTTAATTTTCACGATTTTCAGGGTTTCTTGGCATATTCTGGGTCCTGCAGAGTGATTTTCTCTTTTTCCACGTTTTTCGAGTTTTTTTTCGTAATTCTGAGTCCTACAGTGGGATTTTCTCATTTTACAACTTTTTAAGGTTTTCTCGCCATATTTAGGGTCCTTCAGTGTGATTTTTTATCTTTCTAATTTTTCAGTGTTTCTCGCCATATTCTGTGTCCTTCAGTGTGAGTTTTTAATTATCTACTTTTTTCAGGGTTTCTTGCCATATTCTGGGTCCTACAGCGTGTATTTTTAATTTTCGATGTTTTTCAGGGTTTTCTGGTCATATTCTGGGTCCTACAGTGTGATTTTCTCATTTTCCCCTTATTTCAAGTTTTTTCACAATTCTGTGTCCTAAGGTGTGATTTTCTCATTTTCCAACTTTTTTCAGGTTTTCTCGCCATATTTGGGGTCCTACAGTGTGAATTTTTAATTTTAATCGTTTTTAAGTTTTTTTCGTCATATACTGGGTCCCTACAGTGTGATTTTCTCATTTTCAACCTTTTTCAGTTTTTCTCACCATATTCTGGGTCCTTCAGTGTGAGTTTTTAATTTTCTACTTTTTCAGGGTTTGTTGCCATATTCAGGGTCCTACCACGTGTATGTTTAATTTTGCACGTTTTTTCAGGGTTTCTCTGCATATGCTGGGTCCTACAGTATGATTTTCTCATTTTCGACGTTTTTCAAGTTTTTTCGCAATTCTGGGTCCTACAGTGTGATTTTCTCATTTTCCACCTTTATCAGATTTTCTCGCCATATTTGGGGTCCTTCTGTGTGAGATTTTAATTTTTTGCTTTTTTCAGTGTTTCTCAACATATTCTGCATCCTACAGTATGAAATTTAAATTTTCACGTTTTTCTGGTTTTCCCGCCATATTCTGGGTTCTACAGTGTGATTTTCTCATTTCCACGTTTCTCAGGTTTTCTTGCCATATTCTGGGTCCTTCAGTGTGAGTTTTTAATTTTCCTCGTTTTTCAGGTTTTCTCTCCATATTCAAGGTCCTTCAGTGTGAATTTTTAATTTTCCACGTTTTCTAGGGTTTCTTGGCATATTCTGGGTCCTACAGTGTGATTATTCTCATTTTCCACCTTTTTCAGGTTTTCTTGCCATATTCCAGGTCCTTCTATGTGAATTTTAATTTTCCACGTTTTTCAGTATTTCTCGGCATATTCTGGTTAATACAGTGTGAAATTTTAATTTTCCACTTGTTTTTTGGTTTCTCGCCATAATCTGGGTCCGACAGTTAGAATTTTTAATTTTCATGTTTTTCAGGGTTTCTCCGCATATTCTGTGTCCTGCAGTGTGATTTTCTCTTTTTCCACGTTTTTCAAGTTTTTTCATAATTCTGAGTCCTACAGTGTGATTTTCTCATTTTCCACCTTTTTCAGGTTTTCTCGCCATATTTGGGGTCCTTCACTGTGACTTTTTAATTTTCTACTTTTTTCAGTTTTTCTTACCATATTTGGGATCCTCCAGTGTGAGTTTTTAATTTTCTACTTTTTTCAGGGTTTCTCGCCATATTCTGGGTCCTACAGCGTGTATTAATAATTTTCCAAGTTTTTCAGTGTTTCTCGGCATATTCTTGATCCTACAGTGTGATTTTCTCATTTTTGACTTTTTTCATGTTTTGTCTCAATTCTTGATCCTACAGTGTGATTATTCTCATTTTCCACCTTTTTCAGGTTTTCTCCCCATATTCGGGGTCCTTCAGTGTGAATTTTTAATTTTCTACTTTTTTCAGGTTTTCCTCGCCATATACGGGTCCTTCAGTGTGAATTTTTAATTTTCCACGTTTTTCAAGTTTTTTCGTCATATTCTCGGTCCTACAGTGTGATTTTCTCATTTCCACTTTTTTCAGGTTTTTTTTATCATATTCGGGATCCTTCAGTGTGGGTTTTTAATTTTCTAATTTTTCACGGTTTCTCAACATATTCTGGGTCCTAATGCGTATATTTTTAATTTTTCATGTTTTTCAGTGTTTCTAGGCACATACTGGGTACTACAGTGTGATTTTCACATTTTCCACTTTTTCCGAGTTTTTTCACATTTCTGGGTCTTACCATGTAATTTTCTCATTTTCCACCTTTTTCAGGGTTTCTCGACATATTCCAGGTCCTTCAGTGAGAGTTTTTATTTTTCTACTTATTTCAGGGTTTCTAGCCATATTCTGGGTCCTACAGTGTGAATTTTTCATTTTCTCCATTTTTCAGTGTTTCTGGCCATATTTCCTGGTCTACAGTTTGAGTTTTAAATTTTCCTCGATTTTAGGTTTCATCACCATATTCCGGGTTCTTCAGTGTTAATTTTTACTTTTCCAGGTTTTTCAAGTTTTTTCATAATTCTGGGTCCTACAGTGTGATTTTCTCATTTTCCTTCTTTTTCAGGTTTTCTCGCCATATTTGGGGTTATTCAGTTTGAGTTTGTAATTTTCTACTTTTTTCAGGGTTTCTCGGCATATTCTGGGTCCTAGAGTGTGATTTTCTCATTTACGAAGATTTTAAAGTTTTTTTTTTAGCATTTGGGTCCTAAAGTGTGATTATTCTCATTTTCAACCTTTTTCAGGTTTTCTTGCCATAGTCGGAGTCCTTCATTGTGAATTTTTAATTTTCCACGTTTTTCAGGTTTTTTTTTTGTCATATCCTTGGTCCTACAGTGTGATTTTCTCATTTCCACGTTTTTCAGATTTTCCTACCATATTCCAGGTCCTTCAGTGTGAATTTTTAATTTTCCACGTTTTTCAGTATTTCTAGCCATATTCTGGGTAATACAGTGTGAATTTTTAATTTTCCACGTTTTTCAAGGTTTCTTGCCATATTCTGGTCCTATAGTGTGAATTTTTAATTTTCAATATTTTTCAGTGTTTCTCGCCATATTCTGGGTCCTACAGTGTGAATATTTAATTTTCCAGGTTTTTCAGGTTTTTTGGTCATATTCTGGGTCCTTCAGTGTGCGATTTTATTTTTCCTCGTTTTTCAGTTTTGCTCTCTATATCCGGGTCATTCAGTGTGAATTTTTAATTTTCCACGTTTTTCAGGTTTCTTCGTCATATTCTGGTTCTACTGTGTAATTTTCTCACTTCCAGGTTTTTCAGGTTTTCTTGCCATATTCCAGGACCTTCATTGTGAATTTATAATTTTTCAGGTTTTTCAGTATTTCATACCATATTCTGGGTAATACAGTCTGAATTTTTAATTTTCACGTTTTTCAGGGTTTGTCAGCATACAGTGCGATTTTCTCATTTTCCACATTTCAGGTTTTCTCACCATATTCGGGGTCCTTCAGTGTGAATTTTTAATTTTCTACTTTTTTTTATGTTTTCTCACCATATTCTGGGTCCTTCAGTGTGAGTTTTTAATTTTCCTCGTTTTTTCAGGTTTTATTGCCATATTCTGTGTCCTTCAGTGTGAATTTTTAATTTTCTACTTTTTTCATGTTTTCTCGCCATATTTGGAGTCCTTCAGTGTGAGTTTTTTATTTTCTAATTTTTCAGTTTTTCTCACCATATTCCAGGTCCTTCACTGTGAATTTTTAATTTTCCACGTTTTTCAGGTTTTCTGGAATACTCTGGGTCCTTAATTGTGAATTTTTAAATATTGCACGTTTTTCAGGTTTTTGGGTCATATTCTGTGTCCTACAGAGTAATTTTCTCATTTACACGTTTTCCATGTTTTTTTTTGCCATATTGCAGTTTCTTCAGTGTGAATTTTTAATTTTCCACGTTTTTCAGTATTTCTCGCCATATTCTGTGTCTGACAGTGTGAATTTTTAATTTTCACGTTTTTCAGGGTTTCTCTGCATATTCTGTGTCCTGCAGTGTGATTTTCTCTTTTTCCACGTTTTTCAAGTTTTTTCATAATTCTGAGTCCTACAGTGTGATTTTCTCATTTTCCACCTTTTTCAGGTTTTCTCGCCATATTTGGGGTCCTTCACTGTGACTTTTTAATTTTCTACTTTTTTCAGTTTTTCTTACCATATTTGGGATCCTCCAGTGTGAGTTTTTAATTTTCTACTTTTTTCAGGGTTTCTCGCCATATTCTGGGTCCTACAGCGTGTATTAATAATTTTCCAAGTTTTTCAGTGTTTCTCGGCATATTCTTGATCCTACAGTGTGATTTTCTCATTTTTGACTTTTTTCATGTTTTGTCTCAATTCTTGATCCTACAGTGTGATTATTCTCATTTTCCACCTTTTTCAGGTTTTCTCCCCATATTCGGGGTCCTTCAGTGTGAATTTTTAATTTTCTACTTTTTTCAGGTTTTCTCGCCATATACGGGTCCTTCAGTGTGAATTTTTAATTTTCCACGTTTTTCAAGTTTTTTCGTCATATTCTCGGTCCTACAGTGTGATTTTCTCATTTCCACTTTTTTCAGGTTTTTTTCATCATATTCGGGATCCTTCAGTGTGGGTTTTTAATTTTCTAATTTTTCACGGTTTCTCAACATATTCTGGGTCCTAATGCGTATATTTTTAATTTTTCATGTTTTTCAGTGTTTCTAGGCACATTCTGGGTACTACAGTGTGATTTTCACATTTTCCACTTTTTCCGAGTTTTTTCACATTTCTGGGTCTTACCATGTAATTTTCTCATTTTCCACCTTTTTCAGGGTTTCTCGACATATTCCAGGTCCTTCAGTGAGAGTTTTTATTTTTCTACTTATTTCAGGGTTTCTAGCCATATTCTGGGTCCTACAGTGTGAATTTTTTCATTTTCTCCATTTTTCAGTGTTTCTGGCCATATTTCCTGGTCTACAGTTTGAGTTTTAAATTTTCCTCGATTTTAGGTTTCATCACCATATTCCGGGTTCTTCAGTGTTAATTTTTACTTTTCCAGGTTTTTCAAGTTTTTTCATAATTCTGGGTCCTACAGTGTGATTTTCTCATTTTCCTTCTTTTTCAGGTTTTCCTCCGCCATATTTGGGGTTATTCAGTTTGAGTTTGTAATTTTCTACTTTTTTCAGGGTTTCTCGGCATATTCTGGGTCCTAGAGTGTGATTTTCTCATTTACGAAGATTTTAAAGTTTTTTTTTAGCATTTGGGTCCTAAAGTGTGATTATTCTCATTTTCAACCTTTTTCAGGTTTTCTTGCCATAGTCGGAGTCCTTCATTGTGAATTTTTAATTTTCCACGTTTTTCAGGTTTTTTTTTTTGTCATATCCTTGGTCCTACAGTGTGATTTTCTCATTTCCCACGTTTTTCAGATTTTCCTACCATATTCCAGGTCCTTCAGTGTGAATTTTTAATTTTCCACGTTTTTCAGTATTTCTAGCCATATTCTGGGTAATACAGTGTGAATTTTTAATTTTCCACGTTTTTCAAGGTTTCTTGCCATATTCTGGTCCTATAGTGTGAATTTTTAATTTTCAATATTTTTCAGTGTTTCTCACCATATTCTGGGTCCTACAGTGTGAATATTTAATTTTCCAGGTTTTTCAGGTTTTTTTGGTCGT